>NW_020955198.1:2805171-2881492 GCF_003031625.1 Empidonax traillii
GACATACACACAGATCTATAAGATCACAAATATGTCCGCTTTATTGCAATCGTCCAGGGTTTTTATAACATCTCTACTCAGGGTCCCGTGACACGAAGCATACAATTGGACACCGGCTACCATCTAGTTGAAAACATTCATTACAAATTCCTTTATAATTGGACATTAATAGATAACCAAGTAATAGTTTACTTTAACGGACTCCACCTTCTTCTTAGACCACGTTTTTCTTTGTTCCTGAGGAGACACCCGCAGCCATCTTGGGACTTATAACTTATAGTACTTATACAAACATGCAAAGGTTTATAAAAATCCATAAAAGCACTACACACAATATAAATTGCTCAGACATTCACTATTTTCTTCCCACACTTGACTGCAGAGCTCTATGGACTGTTGTGTAGTGTCTCTGCTCTGCTGTCACACCCACATCCTGGAGAGATGTGTGAGCATTGCCAAGCTGGGAGGGACCCAATTCCTGGCTCTCTCCCTTCATGTGGATGGGTAGCAGGCAGCAGTGCTCACCTGAATCAAGAAGTGAGCGGAGGTGGCAGCATGGTGGCACCAGGCAGCAGGCGAGGATGGTAAAGCTGAGCCCTTCATAGCATCCACTAGTCATTCTGGGCCTTAGCATCCCAGTCCCATTGCCCCACCTGTAGGTACTATAGGCACTATCTTTACAGCCTTATGGTTAGGGCTGTTCTGTCTACAGTCCTAAAATACAGGGGATATTTCTCATGTCTTCCTCTGCCTCCCCAAAGTATGTCTCCAGTTGATTTCAGCAGATTTGGAGCTCTTCAGCCGAGGTGAGAGAGGTGAGCACTTAAGAGGGTGTTGTGTTTCCAGACATGGTAGAGTCAGGTACTACTGCAGCTGCACTGTGGAAGTGCCCAGGAATGGGGCTGGGGCAGGTGTTTGCCCCCACCTCCCAGGCCATTCTGGGGACTTCTGTGCCCAGTGGTGGATGCAGTCATTTCAACTAGAGATTGAAAAAGGTTTTTTAAAAGGTGTTTTTCAGCTGTGAGGAAAATCCAATTTTTGTTGAATGCTTTTGCTCTGGAAAATCCCAATTCTGAACTATCAGACTGATGAATAGTGACATCTTTGATCTAAACAAATGCTGATGTTCTTGGCATTTTTGAAATGTCAGTGTAAAGCTAAAATCCTCTTATTTGACTCTTTTTCACTAAAAAAAAATAGATCATCAAGTTGAAACAAAGTTTACCTGTGAAAAATATCACTTGTAATTAAAAGAAAAAAGCAAACTCTTTTCTTTCACGAAGGAAGAACTTTATCAAAAGAATTCAACTCACTGTAGTGTGGTAAATTCAGTATTCTTCACATCAGCCACCACCCCAAGTGTTGTTTGAGGGAGCACAACTTCAACATCAGACTTTTTGCTGCCCTGGTGGAGATATTTTAAGAAGACCAGATTTATACATGTGAAATGCTCTGAAAATCACCCACCTTCTGGCTGTTTCCAGTTTGATGTTCAGAAATGCCCTGTGGCCCTGGAAACTCTTGATGATTTCCAGCTGCTAAGTCCCAATCTGGGAACTCATACCTGCCCCTGCCAGTGAAACTGATGAGAATTTTGCCTGAAGAAAGTTTGCAGAATTGGACTTGCTCCAATTCATTTTCCATCATGTCTAACAAAGCCCTTATTCACTTTTTTTTTTTTCCACTTTGCCCGGCTTGGACAATTAAACCCCTGAGTCATTTTGCTTTTATTTCAAATGAGTTGCATTCCCTGGTTCACTGACTTGCCCAGAGTTTTATAACACTTAGATACCAGAAGGGAAAAATGGCATTAAACCCCCTGAAGATGTTGAAATTCATATGTTTGAATTTACAGTGCTGCAGGGACTATCCATTAATTTGATGAATTGCTTGATTTCTCTGTATGTGTGCGTGTTCTTATTAATATTTTTAGTAGCAGTGAGATATGTTAACAGTTGTTCACCTCTTGAGAATAAAGCTGTATCATGCAGCAGAAGCAGAAGGTGGTCTCAGCCCAGGGGACCATAAAGTTGAGCGACATGGACAGCCCTGAACCTGGGACACCAGATGAGCCCTGGCTGAGATGTGTTGTCAAAAATGTTTGTGGGGAAATAGCACTTGAGCCCATATTTAGCACGGAGGGTCTGTCTCAGGCAGGTGATATATACATCTCATTCACACCAACAAAAATAAGTGAGTGAGAATTAGAAGTTTTTCTGGGCTGGGAGCACTTTTCCTTGGACTGGATTTAGTACTTGGTGACCACAAGCAAGGCAAAGATTCATACTTTCCCTGCAAATCTGGCTGCATCTGAAGAAGGCTTTAACCTCTTTCTTTCCATGGCTGGGAACGTTTTCAGCACAAAGTTTTATTACATTCAACCAGTAAGATTCTAGAACATTAGTCTGAGAATCAGATGCTGGAAAGCAGTGCTGTGGAAAGGACCTGGGGGTCCTGGTCAATGGTGAGTTGAATACGAGTCAGCGGTGCCCTGGCAGCCAGGAGGGCCAGCTGTGTCCTGGGGGGCATCAGGAAAACCAATGTCAGCCGGTCGAGGGAGGGGATTGTCCCGCTCTGCTCTGCGCTGGTGTGGCCTCACCTTGAATATTGTGTGCAGTTTTGTGACCAGGGAGGTCACTTGGTCTGTTCAGTCTGGAGGAAACTGAGGGGAGACCTCATTGCAGTTACAACTTCCTTGTGAGGGGAAGAGGAGAGGCAGACACTGATGTCTTCTCTTTGGTGACCAGTGACAGGACTCATGGGAATGGCCTGAAGTTGTGTCAGGGGAGGTTTAGGTTGGATATTAAAAAAAGGTTCTTCACCCAGAGGGTGTTTGGGTGCTGGAAGAGGTTCCCCAGGGAAGTGGTCACAGCACTAAGCTTGGCAAATTTTGAGAAACTTTTAGATGATACTCTGGGGCACATGGTGTAACTCTTGGGGATGGTCCTGTGCAGGATCAGGAGTTGGACTTAGATTATCCTTGTGAGTCCCTTCCAACTTGGCATATTCTGAGAAGAGTTTGCCAGAAACCTGCACATGGATGTCTGAACACAAGAATGGATTAGGTGCTCACAGCTTTATAAATCAAAAGTATTTCCAAATAGCTACAATTTGTTGAATTCTATCATTTCCTGTGGACACTGAAAAGACCTTCTGAAATTCTACATCTGTGGTTACTGTACAGCACACGTGACCTTCTGTTACTTTGCCTCCTTTCAAAAGTGCTTAGGGAGTAGCTAAACTGTGAACCTTGTGATGACTGAATAACTTACAGCTTTCCTATCGGGAGATAAGACTTAGAAATGGACCCTTTCCCCTATGAAGCAAATGGCAATGAAATATTCCTCTATCTTTATTTTTTTTTCCAAAATCCCATGTTTGTTGGTTTTGCTTACTTTGTTTGCAAGCCTGGATCTAGAAATCCTGTTTGAGGTTTGGCCCTTTCAAATCTTGTTACAGAAAGCAGAGACAGCTGTGATAGGAATGATAGCTAGCTTTCCATGTCTGGAGAAATCATGTACTAACATAAATATTACCTTGTATTAATCTCCAGAGCACCTAGAGGCTCAGTACTGGGTTTGTTTCTTTTACTTTCATCATTTATATATTTAAATAAATATTCTGATTGAGGGGATGCAGTGTCTTGGGCCCAAATGTACAAACTCTGAACTCATGTAGAAGATGCAGGGGAATACAGGTATGGACTAGAAGAGACAGGTAAGGACCCTGTGAGCCAGTACTGAGTGTGAAAATAGACAGGTGTCGTGCCATGTCGTAAGTGTATTCATTCATAGGAATTATCCCTCCTCTTTCTCTCCTAGGTGTCTTTCAGGCTAAAGAGTCTGTAGGCAATTCTCATTTCTTGTGTCTAAAACTAATGCTGCTTTCAGACATCCATGGACACATCCTCCATTCCTGCTGGAATTTGAAGACAGGTTTTGAGCAATTTTTCCCCTTTATATGTTGAGGACCACTTTTGGGGGGTAATTTAAGAGAGTGCTCCAAGTCAGTTTGATTCAGGTTGCAATTTTGAGGTCGTTCTTTCAATATAACCTGTTACTGAGAAGGATAGACTTTGAAGCCAAGCCAATAGCCTCTGGAATAAATAGCCTTTGCACCCCCAAACCACAGGAACTCAAACTGTGGGGCAGCAAAGCATGGCCACAGGCTGTTATGCCATGTCAGGAAGCTCACTCAGTTTGCTGTGTGGCAAAGTGTAGCTTCTGTTACCAGTTTCCAGCGATGGAGCTGAAAGGTAGGTCAACTCCCCATACATCAATATTCTCATGCCAAAGGATTTTGCTCTTCCCCAGGAAGCACATTTTTTCTGCCTCTGAAGAAAAAGCCACACTGTATCCACAGAGTGTTCTTGACCTTTTGACAAATAGCAAAGGGATGAGCCTTGGAGTACGGACTTGCTGTGTTGCATCAGGGACTAAGAAAATAGTCTGTCTCAGAGGAGATGCTGCACATAGTATCCAAAGCCCAAGCAATACAGTCAACCCCGGTTCTGGCTAGGTTACAAAAAAGCAGATAGTTCTTCATTCCTTTGATTTTTAGAGAGCTTTGGCTCAAATTCTCTGCTGTGAGCACAGCATTGTAAGTATTTTGGTGAAAGCTGGGTTTACAAACTACTCCCTCTTCAGTGTGAGACACTTCATTAACTGCAAGGGAAAGACAGGAATGGTACAGGATAGATGAGAGGCAGGTCTGTGTTTCACTGACGGGATTGCAATTAGCAGCTTCATCTGTCTGTAGGAAGAGAGCTTGGCAAGTTGGGATGTTTTCAGGGCTTGGTATTAGGAGGAAAAGAGTAAGAGAGAGAGATTTAAAAAGGAAGAAAAAGGAGAACTCCATGTCACAAATATAATGCTACATAGAGTCAGCATTTTCCACCTAGTTGTTATACAAGTCTTGTCTGTGCCTGACAGACAGTCTGTGCTGCTCCAAAACAGAAGTGACCCATATTACTTCTTTATTCTTTAAACAAAGAAAATTGCCAATTAAAATATCTTAAGTTTATTTCAGCACTTGGCTCTCTGGGAGCCTCATTGATTTGAAGAAAGTCTGCTCCGTCATGAAGAAATACAGTCTTTTCATGTACATCCTATTTGCCCAGCTTTTGTTAGGAAACGTGTCAGATCACAGATATCAAACGTATAGCAGAGACTCAATAGATCATCTAATCCTATCCCTCTACCCCAGAGGCTGTTCCAGGGTGGTGTTTTTCTATATGGTTCATAACAGCCTCTGTGAGAGTTATCATGCTCTCCTGAGTTACCTAGTTCCTAATTCTCCTGATATCTAATTTAAATCTTCTTTACCACAGTTTACACCCACTGTTTTTGATCTGTCTCTAATGGACACAGGGGGATGTTATCACACAGAGTTGGGCAGCTGTTGGGTGAACAGCGTCCTGTTCAAAATAGAGCTAACTCCAAAGTCAAAGTAAGAGGCTTTCTCCCCCTTGGTGACAACTGTTAACTTATTTGAATACTGTTCTCCCCTGTCCTGTAAGCAGTTTGGCATCAACTGTTTGAATCTTTTTTCATAGATCACATTTGGTAGTTTGTGTTTATTAGTAATTTCTGTGTTATTAGTCATAGTTGTATAACTGAGGGATGTTCTCATAGATATGTTAATGCACCCATACAAAGCTAATTTTGATGACTAGATCAACAAAAGTAGAAGTCTTTCCTTGGCAATATGACTCAGAGTGAACTTAATTCTGCAAGCTGGGAGTAGCAGACTGAGTTGTGCAATGTGAAGTGCAATGAAACATTAAAGGGCAATATGCTATCCAACCATTATAAGCAGTTGTATTTTGTACTGTGATAGATGTAGCACGGTTATTGATATGGCAACAGAGCCTATACTTGGCTTTAAACATTTCAGCAATCCCTGGTGAAGGCGTCTCCAATCTCCTTTCAGAGTGCATTGACCTAGGTGTCTCACTGGCATTGTTGTGACTTTGACCACCAGTGTGATTTTAACCTGCTATCTCAGCTGGCTCTTCAGCATCCCTACACTCATTGTTAACGAGATTTTGAGGAAATAGACTGCGAACAGGAGCTGGTGGTTTTTGCAGGATCACCAAAAAGGTTGCACTTTGGAGCATGGCTGTGAGCAACAGGGATCATTTCTATATGTCAACTGACAGGGCTTTTCGGGTATCAATGGACAGGAGAATTGATTCATAGTGATCTGGCTGAAAATACCCCTGAAAACTCAGAGCAAAGAAGCAAGGAAGCCAAACTGTGGTGCTGGTTTATTTATGCAGGAGTCACCTTATCTGTAAGGTCACCTTATCTGTACCCTTGTCTGTTCCTTGCCCCACTGTGGCCCAGGAACTATGCTACAATGCAGCTACTTCTAGGAGATAATATTTTAACATTTGCATGTTTGTAGTGTGGAGGAAATCCAGATATAGACTGGACTCCATTGTGTCAAGGGCTGTACAAGCAGAGAGAAGGGAATTCAGTGATCACAAACTAAACCCATATAAAGGATAATAGAATGATACAGGGGGACTTAGTGCAATAAAGATATAGATCTTGCAAAGCAATGAAAGCTACTTAACATTTACATTATTTTGGGGAGCTGGAGTGTCACAGGACTGTCATAAGAAGGACTCAAGGAAGGTATATTAGGCAGATGCCACAAATTTAGCCAGTTCTGGTAGCTGCTTTGTAAGGATAGTATTTGTCACACTTAAAACTTAGATTTTAAACAAGCTCAGACACATGTACATTTACCATTCCAATGGTATATGGTCTGGTGTTATCATGCTTTTGTTGGGCAGGTATTTTTACTTTTATTTTACTCATTATATTGTTACTCATTATAAAGTAATTGGGACAGTGATATTCTACCTATAGATAGTTCTGGGTCTCTTCTAGAACATTTCTGAAAAGGGAACTAAGAAAACGAATTTGAGTAACAGTTGGCTTGAATCACTGCAGGGGGTTTCACATGCTGCCACCAGAATATGCTTGGACCCCCACAAACTGAAAGAGGTTGAAAAATCACTAGTCTAGAATAAATAAGCAGGAAAGAGTTGAACTTCTTGTCTTAATTTTACCCAGCAGATGTTTGGTTGCTGTGGCATCAGAGCACTGGGTGCTGGAAGAGGCGTTTATGAATGACCTGCTGTCCCGTATCGTTGCCTCTGGGGGTGCCACCAAGCTGGGCTGGAAGCACAGCAGCTGGTGTGTCTCGGCGGGGTACTCGGGGTAATGGCTGTCGTTTGCTGGACGGGTGCAAGTCGTGATGGTCTTCTGCTCAGTCACCACCTGGTCCCTGTCACATGCTATGGAGACTGATATAAATCAAGCCCTTTCTGCAGGGGGGGCCTTGAGAAAACAAATTGATGTTTTAAAGCACAAGAAAGGAAGCGTCAGAGATGCAGCCCTGACAGTCTGCCAGTGAGCCGTGGCATTGTCTGCTGCTTGAGCTGAATTGCTGGAGGAAGATATGAACACAGGAGAACATCTCTGGGAGCATAATTGGAGGAGTAATCAAAGGCTAGGCCATATCAGAGGACACATCTTCGGTTATTTTATATAGTGGTGGTGAGCTCTGGTCTGAAATAACAGCTAGGGAAGGTATGGTTTCTGTCTCTGAAGATATGGAGGCCAGATGTCACCCAAGAAAGCAGCTTGTAGTGAACAACCACTTACAGGTTTCCAGGAGACAGGAGACCTTTAAGCTCAGAGCCCGCAGTCATACGTCTCACTTTGAATTCATGGACTTTGACATGCAGATGGATCAAATGGTATCCTCGATATCCTTCATCCTTTTTTGCCAATGGCCTAGATTTGCTTCTTTTCTTCATTACTAAATGTAGCCTCAAGAAGTGTCTGCATTGTTAAGGTTAGTGTTTTGGAGTTGATCTCAGCGGTGGGAGAACAGAAAACCAACAGAGTATTTGCCAACCCCTTGGTAAATTCAGGGCAGATAAGGGTTCTTGTGCCCAGTATTAAGCAGGACACTCAGAACTTTGTCTTCAAATTAAAAATAAAACTCATAAGGAAGCATTCTCTATGGAGTGCATTTTCCAGGACTCTCATTGTTCTGTGTGATGGCTGCTACCTGAAAACAAAATGCAAAGATTGCCTTATCCCATCTCTGGCAGGAGATTAATCAGAATAGTCAGTGGCTCTGCTATGGATATCTTGACAAACACTAACGAAAGGGACAGGTACAGATGGTTCAACAGAAACCAGATCTGCATTCATTTTTACCCACTCTGCAAAAAAACCCTAACCAAACTAAAAAAAAAAAAAAAAAAAAAAAAGAGCTAAAAAGGGAATTTCTGTATTGATCAATCTGGATTATTAAAGTTCCCCAGTATAAATAACTCATGGAGCATTAATTTTTATGCCAGTCAAGGAAAATTAAGTGGCCTAATCACATTACATGTTCACTACTTCAGGAACTGCAGTTTTTCCTGTATTTGGTTGGAGGCTATTCCATTTGGCTGGGCTCTTTTGGTACTGCTTTGCCTATGTGTGCAATTAAAAGAATTTTTTTTTTTATTAACCAGTTTTTACATTATACTCAGCGGCCCCGTCACACAACTAAATGACCCGTTTAACAAGCATGATAAAATCCTCATTAGGGCCTATTATAGGATTTAGTGGAATCTTCCTGCTTCACTACAGCACAAGTCTAATCTAATTAACTCTGCCACTTAATTCTCTCCCTCCCTTCTCTTGCTGTTTATTGGGCTTTTTGTGGAAAACAGATCCAAGGAACACAATTAACGTAATTTATCCTGGAAAATCCCCAAACATTAGCAAGCTACAAATGTAATTGGAAAAGGCCTCACAGAGTTCATGCATACTAGGCAATTACTCCAAAACTACAGCACTGAATATTATCATGTTACTTCTTATTATACTTTCCCAAGATGAGCAAGGAGGTAATTCTAACCAAGTGCTTTTAAAGCCTTAATTAAGGGTCATCTTTGGGTTTGAACAGCTTTCATATTTAATTGATGAAAAATGTGTGCGTTCAAGAATGAAGCATTTTGCTAGGATGTGCAGTATGCAGAGGAACTGAATGTTGTGTTCTTGAACTCATTGCTATAAATGTAGAGCAGCTCAGCTATACAGTCTTGTGCTGGACATTGTAGCCAGATCTACCAGTCACTAGAAAACAGAATTCATCCTCAAGAGATAGCTAGTCATTGTATTTTTTTTTTCATGGCAGCAAGATGTATGTTTCATGAAACAGGAAGTGCTGAGAAATGGTCTGTTGGTCACTTAACATGGGAGGGACACTTGGGAAGACAGCACCTTCCTGCCCTGCTCTTTTCAAAAGGGTGAAACCTTTAATTTGCAGCACTGTTAATCATTTTCCTAAGGGAGGAAAACTCCTGACACACCCCAAGACTAGTTACAGCCTAGTTACACTAAACCTGAGATTGCCAGCTGATTCCAGAGATGGTCTGAGAAGTTAGGGCCTGACTTTGCTATTCAGAACTGAAGATGTGGACAGTTCTTGAGACTTCTAGTTAGATATCTTTGAGGTGAGGCTGCTGTCTGGGTGAAAAACTTCTGACACTTCTGGGTTACCATTACCTAATATTTCAGATAGATGTAAAAGGTCTCTAAGTTTCTATAAGAAATGAGAGTGACCTCCACTGGTATGGCAACATAGGGCAAAATCCATGTGGGAGAGTGGTCAAGAGGTGAGTGGTGGTGTAGAAATGTACAGGTCTTGTCTAGCTCTTCATTTTAGTCTAATTTATAGTGTTTATTTGTTTGTAAGAATGAGAAAGAAACCAAATTAACTTCTCATAGATGGACAAAAGGAGACCGGCACAAAGGATTGTCCAAGTCATCACTTACTCAGAGGGTGTTGATTTAATGGGTATTTGTAAATAAACCATGCATGGACCTCAGCTTCCTCCTCCCAGAAGAAACTAACCAGATGCCCTGTCTAAACTGAGCAGCAACCAAGTGTGACAAATAACTGAAGCATAGGATGAAGGAAAATTCAGTCTGCATCTCCCATCTTTCTCTGAACTGACAGAGGAGAATTTTTTAGCTTTGTATGGATTTGGTCTATTTTGAAGTCATTGAATTAGGGAAAGCTGCCTTTTTGGTGATGTGCTTTCATGCCACACTGACTACAAGATGGAATTATCTCATTTGCATCACGAAGAGAGTTGGACAAGATAACATGGAATTTCCAGTATTTGATGGTTTTAATCTTTCTCATGACCTTGGGCCTTGGTTTTTGGAAGCTTTACTCTCAGGGAAGTTCAAATCTGATTTCCTTGAATGTAGCAAGCTTTTGAAAAATTTGACGTAGTCTGTTGCTGCTGTTCCTTCTGGAAACCTCAGTTTTGGTCCATCTTCTCTAGTGCAGCTTCCTCTGAAAGCAAGAATTTGGAAGGAATGCAACCTGGGAATAATTAGATACTGAAACTGTAGCAGAAAGGACCAGAAGCCAAGGTTGAGCTATACAACAGTCTCCTTACCCAGGAGCAAGGGAGTCATTGTTTCTGAGCCAAATTCTTTAATAAATCAATGCATTTTGAACAATAATAATTATCCATGTGGTTAAGAAAGCCCTTACTTAGTTTGCAATGATCTGAGAGGGATAGTGTGCCCACATACAGCTGCTCTGGCATGTGTGGTTCAAATCAAAACAAACGTCAGGCATTTCTTTAATCCCCTGGGGGACCTGGTGCCTAAAACGCAATTAGCTGCAGGAAAGATGCACTTCATATTGCCTGGCTTTGTGGAATCTTTGATGACATGGAAAAGGATTGCTCCTATCGCTTCTCACAGACCATCTCAGGACAGTGACTGAGGTTTGAGAGTCTGGTACAGACGAGGTTGGTACACTGTGGGCAGGTGACAGGCACTTTGCTCTGCCTATAGTCAAGCTCTGTCCTCCCCACTGACCAACCTGCTGACCTTGGAGCACTGAATTTGCCCTGACTCAATATTGTGGAAGCATGCACCAGAGTCAGAACAGGCATTCTGGGGCCAAAGAAAGACACAGCTTATGTGCTCAGCAGTAGGTAGGATTGGTGACGTGCAGAGGTCTGATCCCACCAACATTTCTATGATCTTGGGTCTGTATTGTTTTGCCAAGTGTAGGCTCCATTACAATAAAATTGATGTCTCAATTTATTGTCATTGGAACAGGTTTCAGTAATTTGAACAAAAAAATGCTTTGATATTTAGAACGATTAACACATCATAAAAATGGGGTGGGTTTTTTTGGCTTCCAACTCTGTTTTGTTTTTCTGGTTAAGTAAAATAGTGGTATGATTTCACATTGCAATGAGGTCACTGAAAAAGCAGCTGTGGTAAGCCAATAGAATATGATAACATGAGTACTTTTGTGCATGCATACTTGCCACATTTGTGTAAATAATAATTATGTATGTTAGACTTTTAAAAGATAAAAATAATAGATGCCTTGAGTGGTTTCCTAGGGTGATGTCATAGGAAGTGCTGTTCATCTTATTTCTACTTTACTGGGGTTGGAAATACGAGAAAACTCACCTATCATTAGTGCTAAGGTTAATTTCAGCAGTAAAGGAAATTGGCTCATAATTTTGTTTGTTTGTTTTTTCCCCCTTATAAACACGATTCCCCATGATAACTGAGTGCGAGACTATTAAACAAACAGCTTAATAAAGAAAAAGAATCGGAAGCTTCCCTTAACGATGAAGTGGATCTGCATTCACGATCACCCTGGGATGGAGCATCATGGAGGAAAAACATGCCAAAGGATGTGTAAGTATTAAACCATGACAGCTTCATGCTTACAATATGGTGCTGTTTGTTACCAGTAAGCAGGTGTGCTCACAATGTGATCATACTCTGGCTGATGCAAGGCCAAAAAATGTCCCAGTAATTTTTACTGGAGTCATCTTTGAAGTGAGGAAGGAGGATGTCCTGGCTTATTATGGGTATGACTGTTGCAGAAGATTCCAAACAACACTATATCCACAGCTGGGCTCAGCAGGAGTGGGCTTTGCTGTCTCTCCGAAGTGCCTGCGTGGTAATTACAACCTGGGTTTCCAGCTGGAGGGGCATGTCTCTGAGGCAGCGTGATCCTAGTGCTTGGGCAGGGAACTTCTTGGCAAGGAACAAAACTACCGTAACAAAACAGTAAGAAAAACCTGGAAGCTACAAGTAATACAGTCTTCTTATCCACCATTCACTGAGAAAAATTTTTGGGCCAGCCCAATCAAATCCCCATTCTGCAAGTATTGTGAGAGGCATCAGGTATGTGTGACAGCCTGAACAACCTGGTCTAGTGGAAGGCATCCCTGGCCACGGTAGGGGGGTTGGAACTAGATTCATCTTTAAGGTCCATTCCAACCCAAACCATTCTATGATTCTGTGTTATTATCAACAAGCGCAATCAACTGACAGCCATTTGGAAGGGGGTGGTTTCTGGACTTTCTGGGATTTCATCTGGAGTCAGCTTTTGATTGTTGCAGAGCAACTGGTATAGGAAACCACTGAAGCAACTACAAAAAATGAAAGAGACAGCAAGCTTGCTGACATTCATGACTGTCTCCCTTTAGGTGAGCTCAGCTGCAAAGCCCTGGGGAGAGTTGATGTTTGCTTCCCAGGCAGAATTTCATGTCTTTCCCCAAACTTTCCTTTTTGTTCTGGGAACATGGAGGCATTCAGGTTCCAAATACAAGTGGAATGTAAGGAATTACTGCAAACCAGTTTGGCATTTCCTGGTAGACACACACAATATGACATGATCTGCCTCTGCTGGGAGCTATGCATCAGACAGCTGTGCTGGAGTGAACACTGGCTCCAGCAGGACTGGCCTGTGCTTAGTGCATCTAGATAAGTCAGCTTGGAGAGGTTCACCATTAACATGGACACAGGGAAATGATGTCCACACTGGGAGTAACATTGTCTTCAGCTTGGAAGACTGAACAGATGGAAACGCTTGGTGCTAATGTTGTCGGAGAATGTGCTCTAAGAGGGTGATTTCCAGATTGTTTTATGCCTTTTATTCTTCTTGTCTGGGTATTTCTTAATTCAGAAGGTTTAAAAAATCCTGCTGTAACTATCTGCTCTGATATTTTCTATTTGGTGGAGCAGACTGCTTCACTGTATTGACTCTTGTTTCATCCACAGCTTGATTGAAAAAGCTATCCAGTCTTGATTCCAAGTCTCCTAGTAGTAGAAAACCATCACGAGTGCTGTCAGTCATAGCTCTTAATTACCAGAACTGTTATGTATTTCCTTCTTATGTCACTGCAGTCACTATTTTTGGGGTTGCTTTTGTACCAACCTACTGATTTGAAGAGTCCATTAGCCAAGTATTATTCCCCAGATAACCACTAAGAGAGAGACAATAGCTTTTGTCTTGACCATTCAGCTCTGAAGACTGACAGCTTGTCTCTCAGGTGGGAAGACTGAAGGAGGGCAATTTAGCTGCATAAAGGGAATTAAGGGAAAAGTGGGAAAAAAATCAGTTGAAAGTCATGTCTGCCCTTAAAAGGCAGGAGTCGATGGCCAGGTCTTAACTTTTACACATGTACTGACAGCCATCTGATGAAAATGGGTTGTGATTTGTTATTATAACTGGAGGGTAAATAAGTGTACTCTTCATCATGCACACTAATTTTTGCAGTGCCAACTCAGCTTAATCTGCAATTTTCTGTGGGGATAACTGGGGCTCAGCAGGCTTTATATGCTACACTGTCTTGGAGGACTCTGTGAGTATGTCTGAGGGAGGGCAGCTCAAGGTAAACCATTGTCCTGTAAAGAAAATGAGGACTGTTTTTCTCTTATCACATTTGCTAGAAGCACAGAGCTTTCTTGACCCTGCAGACTCAGCATGGCAAGAAATTCCTCCACTGTGGAATCTCTTTCTGCTTTTTCTATTTCTATTTTATCACTCCAATCTTGATCTGACTAATATTTTTGATTTAAGCCCTCTGCATGTTTCTGTTTTCATGATAGCTTTTTGGTTTACTGTTGGCCAGCAATGTAGCAGGGAATGACTCATATTCTCTGTACTGTGAAGGATAGGAAGGAGGGAATGTGCAAGTTTTTGTTCCCACTGGCAGACGGTGGAACACACAGTAATTTGAAGTTCTGTCTCCCAGAGCAAGAGTAGGTTCAGGTACTAGGAAAAAAGGCCAGACAATTTTTCTGTTTAAAAATTAGCTTTTAAAAAACAAATGTGTCAGTTTTCTGGGGAAAAATAGTTTTTGATAAAAATGTGAGTATTGTAAAGACTGATTTCTTTTCTAAGTTAGCAATATGTCTATGTTACCTCCAGGCAGCTGTACTTCATACCCATTTTTCTCCTAGCTGAAATGAGTTCAACTACATTTCCCATGATATGAAGTGGTGGAACAACAAGAGTTCTGGAAAACTTGCAGAGAAAGGCTCAACTTGCCTTTTTAATGAGTTTAATCCCTATAACTCATTTTGCCTAGTTGTTAAAATATGTGCAGCCACTGTGCCACTGGGGTACTCTATAAGACATGGCTAGCTAAAGCCTGCATTCTGTTTTGGAGTTGAAAAATGATGTTTCCTTGTCAGCAATAAAAACTGACTATGAGACTCCTCATGTTCCAGTTCCTTCATCACAGCAATCAGTGTCTTTATTTTTCTTTGACAGCTGCCTTTGGAATATCCTAAGTATTCTGTTAGCTACCTAAAGCACACCACATTTGGGAAGTGTGACTAGGTCAAGGGAAGGCATCTCTAATGGTTTTAAACAGTTAAAAGCTGCTTTGAGTACCAGTAAATGCTGTGATAGGAAGAACTTATTCCAGCCATTTGCTGCTTAGCATGGGAACAAGACCCACCAGCACTGGTCTGTCCTTTGGTGGCTCTTTGCTGTCCTGGGACAGGGCATGAGTGTGCTGAGGCTGTGGCTAACTGGTGGGGAGGCTGGTCTGGATGTTCTCTCTGCTTGAGAGAGTATCACCCAAGAGACCTCCTCTTTGAGGCAGCCCATAATTGTGGCTACTCCATCTCTTCCACACTGAGGGATGTGATTTTCTTTTCCCTATCAGTTTGCTGCCCTACCTGACTACTGCTTTACTTTGCTGGAGCTCAGGATGAACCTTTCCTAGGATACAGCTCAGACTGCAAAAAGCCAGCCAGATGACATGGACACTCAGACTGATCAGGAAAATGTCACTCACCTCTTCCTGCAATATAGATGTATCCTTAGTGAACTTACAAATCAAATTGAATTTCTTTCTCCTGCTCAAGTAATAAGGAGATTTTGTTGTTAACTGGCAGGTGCCACTTTGAATTACAGTGGTGAAGCTAAAATGGTTTGTATGTAGGTCAAGCATGGATTACTCCACTTACAAAAGTGATTTGGAAGGATTTCAGAAAGTTTTTCTGCATTTTGAGGTATATATAGGCATTGCCACAAGCTAGAATGAACTGAAATGCTGCCAGAAGCAGTGAATGAGGTGTCTAGAAACTGTTTCATAACTGCAAACAGTTTTTAGATTATAAATAAAGGAGTGGCTTAAATGTCTCCCTGCTACTTGTATTCTTCTACAATCCCTGTAAAGGTTCTGTAGAATAGTGGGTCTCTGTGAATTTTAACTCCCTCAGAAAGAAATGAGCATCAGCTTTTTAATCTATCCAAGCATGAGAGAAACATAAGGAAGACAGTGACCATTTTGGTGGAAGAGTATCTTTTACAGAGTGCTGTTATAGAGGCAGCTCCTCAAATGAGAAGATGATGGGAAAAGTGGAAATTGTGATTTCATTTCACATAAAGGATGAATTTGTTCATAAAAAAGGAGAGTTCTCAAAATCACCCAAGAGGTTCAGGAGTTTTAGTCTCATCAGTCTCCTGTTGGATGGAGGTGCTGGATGCATGAAAGGATGTGAGGAGTTTTGTATGCATGAAAGCTTGGGTGGTGGTTGGGTTTTTTTGTTTGTTTGGTTGGTTTGGGGGGTTTTTTTTAGCTTTATGCATTATCTAATAATTCTTTATATTGAATTAGTCTTCCTGAAAACTGTTCCTTGTTGAGGTGCAGCATCATATTACTATAACTTGCAACTATTTCCATATATACTCTATGAGCTAGTTTCTCGTCTTGAAACATTGTACCACTCTTTCCCTGGAAGCACAGATGAGTATTGGGATGGATAATATTGAAATGGTTGTATGTTTCTGGACCTGCAAATGTTTAAGGACAAGTGAGACAAACCTCTCACAGATGATAAACTATGTCTATTCTGTCCACTTAGTTGTTAAGAGGATGGAACAAATCCATTTGAGCTTCTTTCAGCAATGAATTTCTAGGATCCCAGCTCTTCAGTTATGTGTTAAGTTCTGTAGCAGCTGCCTCATGTGTTTTACTTTTTCCTTCTCCCTCTTGCTATGGGAAAGGTTAATATGAGAAGAGATATGCTTCTTATGAGTTCTACCTTTCTTTTTATTGCTTCTATCACACCATGTCTCTTTTGGGGAAAACAGAGTGAAAACACATACTCGGCACTCTCCAAAAAACTTTGAAATTGTTCTTGGTCTTGTGGGAGTCTGATTCAGCACATGCAGTCTGAGATAATTCTTGCTTCTTGCACAGATGAGATTTACAGCAGAGACACAACTGTGGCAGGGGAAAGCCTGAGGACTCTCTTCCCAGCTGAGCATCTGTTCATGGGATACGGTTCAAGGCTTTTTGTGCTTAATATCTTCAGGAGCATTTGAAAGAATGGCAATAAAACTTTGTGGGATGTGTGAAATGTGGGATTTGTAAAGCTAAGTCTGTGTGGGAGAAATAATGTTTTAAAATAATAGGTATGATTTTCCGTGTGCATGAGGCATCAGGATCCCAGGCGTGGTCAAATATGCATAGATGAAGACACTGGAATCCAGTTGTCATTTCACTCTCATGTTAATACTAGGAAACTTTCTAATAAGTCATTCTGGATCCAACTTCAATGTATGGAGACAAAATTTAAAGAGCAAATATTGAAAGAAAAAGATTATATATATGAAGATTTTTTTCCTGAGTTATGTTTGTTTATTGCTTTTGGCAAAAATACTTTTCCATTCTTAAATTTGTAGCTACCAGTATCAGAGAATTATCAGACTAGAATGGATTGCTTTTTTAATTCTCAAAATTTTTGTTATTCTCTCAAACATTGTGGCCACTTTGCCTGCTTTGAATTCCAGATATGAAATGTGCAACACATCTGATTTGAAAAGCTCTTCTAGCCATTGCAGAGCTGTAATTTCACTCCCAATTTATCAACTGGCAATAGACAAAAAGGTTCATTTTCAATTTGAAGAGCTCTGTTGAGCTTTGAGTCAGAAACTTTGGGTTTTACTTATTAAGGCAGTGAAGGGAAGCTAACCTCAGAGAAGCAGGTGTGAACCTTTGAAAAACCAAATTGTGTGAACAAGCAGTTGCCCAAATTGTAAGAGGCCTCTAATGAAACTTCATTAAGTAAGAAAGGTTTTTTTGTCTGTGAATAGGGAAAGAAACTTGAAACTCATGAGTTTTGATTCAGCCAAAATGCATTGGGCTGCAGTCCAGTGTCTTCTTCCAGTATTTGATGGCACTGAGCAGAACAGAGGAAGGAGTTTAATTAAAAAGGAATCAGGACAATTAAAATTTAGAAAAAAGCTCCCTCTATGTTCACAGAGGCAATGGCAAAGGCAGGTGATTAGGTTATTTTTGACGGTGGTTTTGGATTGTCAAAGGAAGATTAGCTCTTGTGAAAGCCTTGCTCTGATTTCTGATTTTTAGTTTCTTCAAATCTTTCTTTACCATTGATATGAAAAAGGTTTTGATTAGAGAACGAAAAAAGAAATGGGAAAAGACAGAGAAGTTGGAAGACCGTGTTTAAGTTTCTGCTGTTACCTAAAAAGTAATAATAAAAACCTCACTATCCATAAGTAGGATCATTACTCACCCCTCAATTATGATGTAGATCTCCAAAGGAACTGTTTATTCAGTGCTTGCAGGTGAATATCTGATAGTGAAAGACCCAGATTCTATAATAAGAAATATTTTTTAAGCATCTATTATTCCATATCAGCCATGAAAAAAACTTAACTTTACAAAAGAAGTCACTTCCATTGCTTCTGTTTTGCAGATGGACAAAAGTATGAAATTAATTGAATAGGGTCATTCAAGAAGAAGTGAAGTAAAATTTTTTGGACCCTATGAAAATACAGAAATCATCAAAAAGTTCCCCTGTGCTCTGTTAGATGCATTTATTCTCACTGGATCCCAGTGTGGTTTGGTTCTGTGAGTAAAGATGGAGAGGATCTTGCCCCTAAAAAGAGGTGGTGTCTTGGTAGCCTGATGAGACAGGTGGAAACCTGACAGTGGTAGCCCAGAACTGGATTGAAGGGGACATCTGAATCACAATGTGTCATATCCAATCCCATTTTTGTGTGCCATATTATACATTGGTTGGTTCAATCTTATTAAGCTTAGAAATAGTCTTACAACAAAACTTTGGAAATCAGAGGTTTTGTCAGTGCACTAACTAATAGATGCGTGGATTTTTAAGATCACTAGAGCACATTTTCCAGAATCCTGTTTAACTCAGGCTGCAGAATTATACCTGTTTTCTCCTCAAAAATGCTGAAATAGATCAAAACTCTTTTCTTTCTACTCAGAAACCCACTAGAGCTAGCAAGAGAGTTTACCATTTAAATGTTATCTCAAAGATAACATTTTTTCTATAAGATGCTGGCAATTGTTGAAGTCCTAGACAGCAAAAAACCCAGGCACTTTGGACAATAAAAACTTATGAAGGGATCTTAACACTGAATAGGAAGATTTTTCCACCTACAGAGGTGAAGAAATATCTGCATGTAGCTTTTTATTCTATTCAATCAAAAGGATATTACCCATCTGAAATTAACTGCACATGACAACATCCAGACATGCAGATGAAAGAGATATGATGAAATCAAAGAAGCTATGAGGTTACCCAGAAGACATCTTCAGAAGAAGCAATAGCAGAGAGAACAGATGGACTAGACAAGAAGAAGAGTGAATAACTCACAGAAGCGGAGCTGCCTAGTTTCTGCCTGGAAACTTATATTAGGGAAAAAAAGAAATTCAATGAAACAAGTGTCTGTAACTTTGACATAATGACATGAAGAAATGGAGGAATCATACCTTCTTTGGGCTTGTTAGTCCTTTAGCAGCCATAACAAGGTTTAAAGTGTTCTCTTTGGAATTTGCCTGTCTTTGGGATCCTGGCGCTGGTCCAGTTACTTCCCTGTCTGATGTTACTGTTGTGTGATCCTCAAGAGACTGTCCATGTCTGATGTATGATGGAATGTCACCATGCAGCTTTTCTACTGTATACCCACAGATGACGGTCAGGCATATCTGAGTGTTTCTCAGCTACGTTATAAAATATTAGTGAAATGACTTCACTCTGAATAGAGTCAACGGAACAGAATGACAACAGGGAGAGTTGGAGTAATTACTATTGCTTCTCCACCCTCTGTCATTCCAAGACATCTACATCCTTTTTTTTTTTTTTTTTTCCTTTTCCCAAGAGGAGTCTCATTTTAAACTTAGTTGAGTATGAGCTGATTTGAGCACTGCATTGATATGGCTGGTTGTTTGGAGAAAGGTGCATATGGGAAGGAGAGGGGCTGGGCACATATCCTATGTTAAAGCTTGGGCTGCTGACGTATAAGACCCCATCCATTTCTCTGATAAAAACTAAAGAGGCAGTGTTATTGGTGAAAAAGCACTCTGCAATTGTTACAGGACCAAATAGTAGTGGCTGCTTTTGTTCTGCTGTTCATAGTTAGACATGATGCACCTGACCATCTCAGCTCTTATCTTTGTAAGGAACAGCTGCCAGCTCTCTGCCTCTGCTGAGTGGTCATCAACAACCATCCCTTTGCCCCAGGATGTCTCAGCTTTCCAGTCTATACAGAGTGGTAGAACTGATCCCAGGCATCTCTGTGATGTTTAGTGTACAAAGGAATAAAATAGCACAGGGGGTTTTCTGCTGGAAGACTATATCTTTTAAATGTTAGTATTTTCTTAGGTTCTGAATTCCTATCTAGAATTATAAGGCTGAGTGGAAATGACCTCAAGTTGTGCCAGGGGAGGTTTAGACTAGATATTAGGAAAGATTGTTTCTATGGAAAGGGTTGTCAAGCCCTGGAACAGGCTGACCAGGGAAGTGATGGAATCGCCATCCCTGCCAGTGTTCAAAAATCGTGTGGATATGACACTTGAGGACAAGGTTTAATGGTGTTGGTGATGCCTTGATGATTGGGCTCGGTGATCTTAGAGGTCTTTTCCAACCTTAATGATTCTATGAGTCTGTGATATAAGTCACCTGTCTGGAACTGCCCTAGATGAAAGAATATGGTTCCCCAAATAGAGGCTTCTTCAGTTTGCATCAGAAGGAAATAATGGTTACTTGACACCGTCTGTAAATCAGTGCAGAGCTAGCTGTGGGAATTTAAATACACATGGATGTGATATTTATTAGCAGTAATTACTTAGCTTTGTTGATACAGTTATTTTAACTAATTTTCTAATTAACCATGGCAAGGTAATTAATTACCTACTGAGTTTATGGAATGTATATGGAGACACCTCATGGAAAACTCTGGTTAGATGGTCGTTTACTTCACTTTTATTCCATGAGCTGTTTTAAGCATTTATAAGTTATCACTAAGTTATGTTTCTGATACTGTCACTGCAGCTTGCCAGATGCTGTTCTCATGACTATCTTGCATTGTATTGTCTCCAGTAAAGTACCTGTATTCACTAAAGTTTCCCCATCTAAAGCACAACTATTCCTGTAGCTGCTCACTAGTCACTGTAGAGAGACTCTTTTAAGAGTAATTTCCATGCTTTTTGCACTGCACAACCCAAGAGGAGGGAAAATCCTCAAGTGGAAATAGAAAGGGTTTCATGGGGTTTGTTGATGGACTGCTTCAGCCTTTCTCTGCTGCGTGAAGCAGCAGAAGCCTGGTTTTGTGAGGTGGGTGGAGAGGATACAACTGAAATAATCCAGGTAGTTGTAACTATTTTGATTTTAGATATAAATCATTCTCTATCACCTAGTATATCTTACGCAAAGAATATGGTTCCCCAGATAGCCCAAAACTTGAAAGGATAATTTTAAGTTTTACTTTCTCAACTGAGGTAAAAATCCCACCGATTCCTCCATTCCAAGCTTGAGCTGACCAAACTGAGCCACGAGTCACTGTCAGACAAACCATGAACAAATGATTACTCATGCATTTCCTGTCACAGCCTATATACCACCTCAAGACCAAGAGAGAGAGAGAGAGGGACAGAAGTATACTGAAGGGAGAATTCACATCAGAGGCAACCAGTGACATTGAGCCCTTATGTAACACTGTGCTGGAGTCAGAAGAGTGGAAAAGAATTTGAGTGAGTTACACATGACTTTCAAACGCAATTTGGAGGAAAAAAATCCTAATGCAGAAAGAATCATTGCCTTTCAGACAGGGCAGATTGTTTCAGGAGAGCAAAACTTCATAGAGTGCATCATAATCAGTGTTTGATATAGGAAGAAGCACAGCAACTACCACTGAGAGTAAAGGCAAACCAAGCCATAAAAATTAAACTGGTAGGAGAAGCTCTGGAAGCTGCAAGGTCTCCAAGTCTGCAAGATAGAGCAGTGGGGTGGCAATGAATAGGGAGTTTGAGGTCTGGGGGAATGTTGAGACGGGTAATCTGAGCTGTAGGAGAGGAAAATAGAGGACAAACTAGCTGTATTGCTAAATTCAAGTAAACAAATTTAGAGGATGCTTCACATAGACAGATACGAATTGGGCTGTGTACCAAAGGGGAAAGTGGAATGATTCACATAGTTGAGGAGAGTTGCCTTCAGCTGTCTTGGCATGAAAGGTTTCAGAATGGAGGTAAGAACTAGAGAAACTACTTAGAAAGTCTTGAATTTGAAGGTCTGAGGCGATGCCAGTACTTCTGACCTTGCTTTTACAAAGCATTCCCTGCTGAGCAAATTCTAGCCTGGACCTTCAAAGCGTAACAGTCATGTAATTCCAGCTGCTCCTGATGGAGATATTCTGCTGCCTGTTCTGAAGGCAGTTCACTATCTCTGTCCTGTGGTTTCCAGTGGCATTTAGATAAATTGTTTGGTACTGGGCTCTGCAATGGCCCAGAAGTTATAGAGGAAGCCTACGGCAATTGCACTTCGGTGCCTTCACTCACTAATCTGTGTATTTTCATTATATGTCCAAAGTTTGGTGAAACTGAGCCTGGCTCTTTATATACCACCTGGAGAACAATCATTCTTTCTTTGAAAAAAATTTTCCCGTTTCGATATGTGACTTTTTCCCGGCAGTTTCCTGTCTGTGCATTATCTCTTAACACTTCTGAAGTGTGTTCCAAGGAACAGGTTGCCTTGAGACATTTTTACCTGCTAGTTTGTTCTTTCTAGACAGCTCCTATTAAATTAAACCATATATTCATTCATACAGACAACATCTCAACAACCAGGTCAATACACACTAGTCATAAATTATTACAGAATGGGCCCAAATCCATCACTGAGGTATCCATTGATTATCCATACAGCTACTCTCTGTAAGTGAACACTTTGTATGCAAGGTCACTGTAGAATCCAGCTATTTTTAAAAGGCCGTTAATAGCAATGCGGAAGCAGGCTTTGATTGAACTGGAAGTGTAATTTTCAATTAAGAGCCTTCACTCAGTCTTCCTTCCATTAGGGCCTAATTAGATTTCAGGAAGACACGAAGTTTCAGATGCTTCAGCCGTACAGCCTCTCCATTAGCTGACACCATATGCTTTGCGGTTTCCATTGTGAAGTCCCGATTAATTTTCCAACGTTAATTTTAACTCTAGCTGAGATGCTTCACCAGGGACCTGATTAATGGACTAGCTGTAACCAGCCCATCCCTGCTTCTTTCTGTCATCAGTTATGCAGTAATGAGGTTAGTGAACATCAGACTGATAAGTTTTTTTCTGTACTACTCTGGGAAATGCATGTATTTCATTTGGACTGTGTAAGGAAAGGAATGGTCACACCAGTTTGTCACCTGGATTAACTTCCTAGGTTACGAACCCTCTCTCCCAACTGACTCCTTCCTGCATCACTCTCTCCCTTTGATATCTGCAGTATCCAGACAAACCATGGATCAGTAAAGACACCCTGGACAGTTATCCTTTAGTAAGTTTTCCTTCCTTCTGTTTTACCCTTTTCTAAATGCTTTGCTTGATTCAGAGAGTGAAGGTTTGGTAGGGCACATCTAATGTGAAGCAACTAACTTTACTTCATCTATTCTGATATTCTTTCAACTGAAACAAATGCTTCTGAGACTGTGGTTGTTGATACAAATGGAACAAGTTCTTGTCAGTACTCCCAACAAATGCTGTTGATTTATGTAAGGATTGATCATAGCAAAAAAAAAAAGGACATGGGTGGTCAAAGAAGCATTAGCTGGAGACCCATCTCATGTTGGTGATGAGATATGCAAAAGACTTGAGCTCATTAGAAGGGTTTTTGCAACACAGACAAAATACGATAACAGGGTAAATCAACCTTTAGTGAGGACCAACTTTTGACGGGTACACACCAGCAAAATTAGGTCTTTAGATGATGGTTTGGGTTTGTTTTTTTTTTTACGCCTGTCAAACTGTAGGATTTGCACCACTGTTAAGTGACTCTATTCATTAGGCTTTCATGTGTGCCAAGATATGTAAAAGAAGTGTTATATAGGTAGATGGGTGATGAGATGCCCACCAAACTGATAATCTTTGACAGATTTTGCAGGCAATTCTCTTCTGTACTTCAGCTGCAGAGCACGTGTAATAGTTTTCTTGCTTGTTTGGATTTCAGCCCAAATAGCAGTAGCTCTTCAGCATAAGCTGGGGTGATCTGCAGTAAATAAAGAATCAAGTGAAGTAACCTCTGGCTTGAAAATAGTCAAATCCACCACTGAATTATAAACTAGTACAGTGATGTTCAGTCTGTGAGGATCTTGGCTATGACCCAGAGGGAGGAGGGCAGCAGGGCTCTAGCTGGCACTTCCATAGCTAATGCTGCTGTGAAAGACCATAAGATCACCTAGGTTGAGCATCAAGTCCATCTTTATGACATTCAGATCCTGAACTGCTGCCTCAGACACTCTTGGGGGGATAAACACAGACCTTCTGTATTTAGGGGATTCCTCCTAGTCCCCTTCTTATTTCTCTGTGTAGTCTTGGCTGCCAGGCTTTCCTTTAAAACAAAACACGGCAGTAATATCTTATTGACTAGGTTTTATAGGAAAAGAAAGAGTTGTAATAACTTTTTATTGACATTGTTCTTCCAGAGAGACATAGAAATAAATCACCAGCCTGCAGAAGTCAGAATTCTTTCATGCTTTCTGGGACCACAGTCCCTGTGTTTCACAGCAGGAGCTACCCAACAAAGAATCATAGAATATCCTGAATTGAAAGGGACTTCCAAAGATCAACTGGATATTTGCTGTCAAAAAGTCCCTCACCAAATGTAATTAAAACGAGCCCAAAGGATGGAAAGTTGCTGGGGTTGTGACTGACAAGAGGGCAGAACAAGAGTGCTTGGGAGCTGAGGCTCCCTCTATGGCAACCAGAAAGCTAAGGAAGGGTTAAGTCAGCAATGAGATATCCCACACAGAGAACCCATGTGAAACTTCATCAAAGTTTTTTTCAGTTGATTTTAGATCTTTGCAATGTGAAGCCTGGAGGAAATAAAGGAGTTGAGGGAGGGAAGAGTGGATTATATCTTTTGGGTTTAAATCAGATAAAGAGAATGATTAACAAGTGTAGGTTTTTGCTACAGTATTTTAAGAACTCTGTCAATAACCTCCCTCCCTCCTCCCTTTCCCTGTCTTGATGCAAAGGTTTAAAATTAGATAGCTGATTAAGGAGAGCTGCAGGGCGATCTAAATACATCAATCTTGCTTGTAATGAGGAACATGGTTACATTTCTGCAATGATGAACCTCGGGGCCAGAGGTGGCTGGATACTGAATGTTCTCCGTATTGATCTTCCGGTGCAGCCATTACTTCCCAGCGTTTCTGAATGGCTGAATTTGATCACAAGAGCTTTCTGGGAAAGGAGGCCGCTGGGGACTGAACCAGGATTTTTCTTTAACCCAGGGTGAAAGAAATAGCAGCTTTCTAGCCTCAAACTTGTTTGCCAGAAAAATGGGTTGTCTCGTCCATTTCCCCCTTTACCTCTCACTAAGAAATATGTAGCAAAACCACACTGAGAGGTTCACCTTGCCCTAGCAAGCCTTTACTTACAGTCTGTTACACTAAAAGCCGCATCTTATGGTTCTTTTTAAAGACTAATGGACCATTTCATGTGCCAAATGAAGAGCTTTTATTAGACAAAAAGAAGTGTCCTGCAGCAGAGAAGCATAAATTGACCAGAATGAGAAAAAGCCTGAACCTCCTATAACAGCAAGAGGCAATAAAGTTCTACTAAACAATTTGATTTTTTTAATTATATCAAATAATATTATTGCATATGCCAAGCAAATTAAATCTCTTCTGGTCTCTAGGCCCTTTCTCTTGTGAAAATAAACCACTCCTGACTGAAGCTCTTTTTAGGCCCTTGACACAGTTCAATCACATCTAGTAAATCATTTTAGAAAAGGCCTATGGACTTTCCTGTCCATATGTCCCTAAATGATGATTGAAAGGACAGGTAAATCCCAAATTATGGAGCTGCAATCCTTGTAAGTATCCACTTCAGCTTCTGTCTTAATATCACAGATTTTCTTTGCCTAGAGTTTGTAGTTCCCGAGACAGCTTTCATTCCCCAAGTTGAGCAACCCCTTCTCACTTAAGTCAGAAAACTAATTTTCATCTGCTCAAGCTCCTGAGGGGAGCAGGAAGCTGTTCCAAAAGAGGTAGTCCCATGATCACCCAAATAATGCTTAAAAAAGGACCTGTAATCTTATGCCACCCATGGACTCATCACAGACTTGCTTTGTTCCCAGAACTAAACCCAAAGTATCTATCTTGTCTGTTTTCTCTTCTGCTGTTTGTGGGAGGAGCAGTTCCAGCAGACAACAGCACAAACAGGGCTAGAGAAGAACATTCCACCACCTTTTTTGAGGGCTGAGGATTCTGTGAGACAGAAAAGTCATCTAAGAAGGGAAAAGTATGTCTGTGTAAGCTTGCTGCTACCATTTGGTTGCTCGATTTTTTTTCCCTATGCTTGGAAGCTGCACAGGGGGGACATCCAAGAAAAACCTGCTCCTAGACATGAATCTGACACAGCCAAACATCACTACTTGCCAGAAGACCACAAGTGAGAAGACAGAAAAGAACATCTAGCTAAGAAAGATTCCCTTTTGCATTCTCATCTCTTGGAGAATACTTACAGTCACTTCAAATTTAAGGTTGAAATCCTTAAATCTCTGCTTTCTCCAAGAGAAAGGACATCTACTTTCTGATGCCTGTAGCAGTGCTTTCAGGCTTTAGGTGTCAGAACACATTTCCCCTGTTTGCTTGCTTTCCACCACTCCTGACTCTTGTGGTTTAATCAGTGTTTTAGAGAGGAAATAGGGAGAAATTCTGTGAGCTTAAAGGGCTCTGTAAAGAGAAGCATGGGGGGAAAAAAAAAAGATACAAGATCGATTCAGTTTAGTAGTTAGTGAGTTGTGCTCTTTTCACTCTTCTGTCACCAAAGGAAAGGGGAGGGGGAAAAAGAAGAGGAAAAGAAAAGCTAATAAAGAAGAAAGTGCACAGGTCTGTCAGTTCAGACTTAAAGCTCAAGGAAGGAATTTAGTATTCTGCATGATTGTGTCCTTCTTATTTCTTCTTCCTACAGTTGCTTCTCCACTTGCTAATTCATCTTAATTATAGAATATTTGGACAGCTCAGAGCAAAGTTCTCTGTTGACAGTGCTTGAACAAAAGAAGGTATTCAGGCTCATGAATAGGTGCTGTGCTGAGGAAATCTAATTGGCTTGCTGTGACCAGCAATGCTACAGATTACACAAGGAAAGGGGGCTGGTGGTGTGCCTGGATTTTGCACAGGTTTCCTCTGTTAGTCTGTTATCTTACTGTTCTCTCATATTCTCCTACTCTCCCTGTCTCCCTGCATGTTGCCTCTCCCACAGGGTGAAGTAACTGGGGTAAAAAGGAGCTTCAGGTATGTTGAGGATTTTAAGGGGATATTTAGAGACCAACGGAGGGTGTCCTATTTCTGAACAAACCCCTATGCAGCTCTGCTCAGTCTTGGAAATAGAGTATTAACATTAATATTAATAATATTAATAGCTTAGTGTCTTGATTGCTACAGAAATAAGGTCTCTAGTAAGATGACTTTAATGACTGGATAGCTAAACAAATTTCACCTTGGATCCACAAAAAGCACTGGGTCGGGTTCAGGTCACTATGGGTACAGAGCTGAGAAGCAGCACAATCCAATGTCAGGGGAGCAAGAGGGCTTCCCTGCATCTCAGTGGATATTGTGCCCCTTTGCTGGTGAAGATGCTCTCTGCACGCAGCAGAGATGCCCTCTGCTTTGGGCTTGGACATTTGCCTTTGAGTCACGTGGTTCCCCTACAGAGGAGTGGGAAATATCTGATTTTAAAGAGGTTATTATCTCCCAGGACAACCAAAGTGAAATTGCCACTCTTCTTGGAAATAAGCGGTGGTACTTGAATGCCAGGCTATTTTAATGCATTTCAGTCCTGCTGGGAGTGACCTTCCAGAAACTTCTTTTCTCTGCAAGACATCTCACCCCCAAAGCCATCCCATTTTCTGCTGCCTATCTATGCAGACCAGGAAGGAGGTTTTATTTAGGTAGCTCTCTGTTTGCACTTAAAGCCAATTACTTTTCTTGTGCAGAGAGCACAGGGTGGTCTATTTCAGCATAGGAAGATGTATCTAGATAGTTTTGAATGGTAAAAAACAAATGACACAGTTTATTAAAGAGGAGAAAATTTCAGGGACAAGTGGTCTAAAACATAGCCTGCTGCTTTATGTGATAATACGGAAAAGTTTGTATTGTAGTTTGTATTATACTTTGTGTACCCCCTCCATCTCTTCCCCAGGAAATTTGTATAAGGTGAAAAAGTTATGCATTTTTCAGTCATGACAAACTCCAGAGTCAGCTATGAAATAGAGCCTGTTCATTCTTTGCAGTGCCCATCTGTTGCTTCCGGTTACTCCAATGGCTTTGGCATCTGGTTATGCTCCTCTGCATTTATAACCACACTGAGCAGGCAGAGCAAGGCCCTCCTAGACCCTTCCTAGTCACCAAGACATACCCTTGATAAAAAGTGAACCAGAACAGAGTGTAGCCTGCTCACTATTCTGTTACTTAGATAAGATGTTGTTAATAATAATG
Organism: Empidonax traillii; assembly: GCF_003031625.1. Taxonomy (NCBI): domain Eukaryota; kingdom Metazoa; phylum Chordata; class Aves; order Passeriformes; family Tyrannidae; genus Empidonax; species Empidonax traillii. The sequence goes on from NW_020955198.1 coordinate 2,833,513, forward strand.
CCTTTATCACTGCAATTGCAATTTTATTTTAACAAACACAAAATCAGAAGCACTCAAAGGTCCAAATCTTGTTGAAAGTTTAAGGAAGTCGAGCAACTTTAGGATCCCCTTGAAATCCCAGCCTACGAAAGCAGAAAGCAGTGCTATTAAATTGGGCAGCATCTTTTGGCACTGCCAAAACAAAACAAAACAAAACCAAACCAAAAAACAAACAAACAAAACCCCCTACAAACTTCCAGTGGCTGGAAATGTGGCTGAAAAAATGCTTCTAGGACATAACTTCCTCCAAGGAGTACCACCTTCTGAAGTACAAAATGCAGAGGGAAGTAACAGTGACACATCACCTCACCCAGATCCATCCTCAAGGCAGAACTAGGTTTACCCAAACCATTACTGAGAGATGTTAGTTTATTTCAGACCTTGACAGGTTTTTCCTGATGTCTCACTTAAATCCTCCTTGTCTGCTTTTAAGCCAATGCCTTCTTCTATCTACAGTGGACATGCATTTATTTATTTATGACTCACGCTGCCGCTACCTTCAGTGCATGTGAAATGTGCTATTCTAATTCCTCTCTTTTTCAATCATTAGATTTTCTAGATATCTGCTGACCCTTTTTGTTCTGCTGATAATTATTTTTAGTTAGTTAGATTATTTCTTTCTCAAAGAACAGTTTCCAAACTTGGATGCAGCACTGCAGCAGGGCAGAGAAGGAACATTTCACACTTATGTCCTACAACAATCCCGTATTAATAGGTGCATTAGGACGCAATCTGATGTTTGCTTTTTGTGTAACAACAAACACAGCAGTACCCCAGAGCTCCGCAGAGCTCATTAAAATGTTGAGAACCAGTAATAAACACAATATGCCGTATTTTGTTTTACTAAATCATGTAAGTTTTTTTCATTGTATCTTGTTTATTTTTTTGTAACGCTGAGTGAATAAAAGAGAGGCATACCCTCTTAGGTCATAGTGCTCATATTCCTATAGGAGCCTGTGAGACAGAGACAACTTAATGTTTGGTTCAAGCCTGTTCTTATCTCTAGAGCCGGCAGTAGTTCAAGCACTATCAACAAATAACTTTGTAGTAGAATTTTGCGTGTGTGCACAAAAATATGTGTATATGTGTGTTAAATGCAAAGGAGTTCAATACTATATGAAATAAGATCAGTATAGATTAATAAGTATCAAAATAATACCTAAGAAGATAGAATACTTGAAAATATTATTCTGAGTTGGAAATGAACATTACCTTGTAAAGAACTTTGAACTTTCTCTTATGTGACCCTTTACTCACTCAACCCAAGCCACCATTTTCCCATCTGCAAGCTTGAAGGCCACTAACATTCCCACCAAGGGCTGTTATGCAGCAATTCATGTGCATGGGAACACTGTAATCTTTGTAAAAGACATGCACATATGCAAATATGAATATATAGACATATATAAATGTATATGAAATTTTGCTATGTGCTGCAATGGTTTTATAAATACTATTTTTTCCACAAATGTTTAGACATCATATAGCAGCAACTGGGCTGACTAGGAAAAGGTATGAGTAGGAGAGTTATCATATAGAAGGTAATAACCATTTTCCTGGTTTCAGTTTTACGATAGCTAAGTATTAATGTCTTGCTAGTCTTATCTCAATAACAAACAAGCAATAGTGTTGCTTTGTATGTTACTGTTCTCATCAACCTTGGTTGCAGGATACCGTAATGCAGGTCACTGTGTGGGCAGACCAGTAAGGAAAGATGATGTTTATAAAGTTCTGGTGGGATTGGATTCATATGTGCCTGGGAGAAGAGCTGCCCATGTCTGTATTTGGATCATATTGAAGTGAAAGACAGAATAGAGGCAAGGAAGAGAACAAGGAGAGGAAATATACACAAAAGCAAAATATATATAATCAAGTTTTGCTAAGATAGGTGGGGAGCCCAATAAGGTCCGTGTTTTCTGAACTACAGATGATCTATGAGAGGCTGCTGAAAAAAGGAGGATGAGAGTGACCTTTGGAAAATCCTGGTGAATGCAGTGTCTCAGCAGCAGCTCCTTTTCACCAGATCACCTCAAGAACATTTTTCTACCTTGCCTTTTCTTTTCTTTGAAGTGAGGCACTGTCAGGATTGCTTGTACTTTTTGTTTTCAGCTGTCACCCAGTCCCACTGCAGTCAGAATTGAATGTATCAGCCCTGTCATGAAGGTACAGCAACTGAAATAACTGCAAATAGGAAAAGCTTTGAGTACAGAGGCAAACAGCTCTGGCTGTATGGGCTCTCCTGAGAAACAGCATTCAGCTACAACCAGAAAGAATTAGGAAGCTACTGAGTAGGATGGAGTATTTTCTCAGGAAAATGTGTCTTCCTTGTTTGGCTTGGTTTGTGGCAGTTGGTGTTGAATGGGTGGACAGACAGATGGATGAAAGTGTGGTTGGATAGATGGTGCTGTACTCTCCTTTCCTTAGTCCAGCCCTTTGGCCTGGCTCAGTCAGCATCACAGCAGAGGCAACTACCTTCTGCAATGGCTACCTCATCAGCATGCACCCCTGGGAGGGCTTACCCTGAGCCATAGCACAAGGAATTGCTACAGTCCTGGTTTAGGTCTCCTGGAATATGTACCTCCAAATCTAGGCTATAGGATTAGAGGGAAAGCTGTTTCCTGCAATCCTTCATTCCACCACCTCCTCAGCGAAGCTCCTACAAAAGGAGCTTCCTTGGGTTAAGATGTCATGAGTAATTTTCAATGGAGAATTCTGTGTGCTGAAACCTCTTGGTACCAGACTTTGTGCATGTTGCTATACCAAGGAAATGTTTAAATGCAGAACTCAAACCTGCTGGCCAGACTTTCAGGGGAGATGACCACAATAGCTGAAGAGGCTTCTCCACCTTGAGCATCCCAACTACTTTATGATCGACTGATTTTTTCATTTTTATCTTCGACATTTCTGGAGGCTGGAAGCTCAGCAGAAACCTTTCAACTGCCCTTTCTCTTTGGAAACTCCCACAGGGCCAAATACCAGCCCTAGCCATGCTTGATAGGAGGGTAAAGTACAGTGAGAAGGATATGCCCCTCCTGTCTTCCCTATCCGTCTGGACTTCTGTATCAGTATTTTACAGTGCTCTATTTATTGGCAGCAAAGCTCAGTGAGGTGTTCATTAAGTCTTTTTGTGGGGGAATGGCAAACTTTTTTTGAATGTCACTGCTGAAGGTGAGGAAATGGGAGCAGGTGGCAAAACAACCCCCTCAATATATTTGTTGCATGACTTGGCTGAGAGGGAGCATCCTCAGCTTTACAGCTCTTGCAGCAGCTGCAGATGACCTGCAGATGTTGGCCTCTCAGAGGGACCCACTGGCCACCTGCTCCAAGTTGCTTTTGCCAGGAATTGGCTTGAAACAGCAGTGCTGATTGCTCTGTTGGAGCCTTTCTCCTGATGGACACCTGACCAAATCCAGCTCAGTAGGGAGTGATTAGAAACTATTCATGCCACTGTCCTGTCAGATGGGTGCAAAATTGTGAGAAACACTGCAGATATCAATAGTTTCCCAGGAGTAACTACGGAACAGGGAAGCAAGCAGGGATCCACCTGCCAGTCCACTTTTTCCTTTGGAACAACAGTGCTCAAGCAGGTCTGTGTGAAGGAGACTGCTCTCCTCCCACTGCTTCACTGTCATTCCTTTAAAGCTCTTCAAATGAGGCTCAAAAAGTGCTGTGCATTATACAGATAAGTTGTGAGGAGATGTAAAAAGAGCTGAGATATGCTTTGCTGCAACAGTTTTATTCTTAAGATTTTTGGGGACGCAACTCTCCATTGCCAGTTCATAGGCCAGGATACAGCATAGGAGTTGTTCTGGTTCCCTCACCTTAATGTAATTTAAAATACACAAAAATATCTAATAAACCATATGTGTAAGTGTGTGCCTGAAACAGCAAAAAAAGGAAAGTTTTCCAGGACCCATTTGGTGAAATCAGAGCACTTGAGCTGTATTTGACAGATTATAAACCTATTCCACATTTACTATTTTACTCCTGGAATGAGCCCAGCTCTGTGAACCTCATGCTGTGCAGGGTGTCCCATTATGAACTGTGTGAAACCAGCAAAACAAAACCATATTCAATCCTTTTTTTCCCAATACCTTTGTGAAGCTTGTTAACCATGAAATGCCTTGCATTTCCTGCATGCTGTGGCAACAAACACAAAATGAAGTGAAAGAGGATGCTGATTATTACACTATACTCCTTAATAGATTTGATACCATCTAATGTCTAAATCATGCTGCATTGCTGAGACATGAACAGCTCTTCTTGATACAGCAGAGCCCTTTAAATTGAGGTTCTGATGAAGGAAAAGTCCCTCTATGGTAATACCTATTCAGTGTTTGACAGCATAATGCCCTATTATAATGGTAGGACACATATCTTCCTTCCCTCTGTGGAACTGTGATTACCATCCTGGACTGAACTGAAATGGGCTTCAATAATTTGGACATCGCTTGCTCCTGCTGTGTTTTTCTGCTTTTAAATTGGAGTAATTTGTTGCAAATCTCTCCTATTCTTGCTGTCAGAATCCTCACATCAGAAGAGTGGCTAATTGACAATAGAGCTGATCTAAAAAATAATAATAGAAATGGTCATTGAGGAAGCTAGCAAATGTTTACCTTTTTGGTTTAGTAACAAAATTTTAGCCACATTAGAAAAAGGGAAGGTTGTAATTGCTAAACATTTTTCTGAAATAAATCTGCAGGAGTGTGGGTAATGAGATGAGTAATTGCCTTTAGAAATAAAACAGGTAGTGCCTTAGCACTCCATGCTAAAATTGAGATGGGGAAGGACTGCCAGGACTATGTGCTGCTTGCCTGAACTGTTAACTTCAGGAGCCATTTATGAGAGTCAGGAAGCTTTTTTGCCAGTTACAAAGACCTGGTGGGATGATCCTCTCCCTGTAAGCCCTAGATATCTTCTCCTTGTCTCTCCTAGCCCATAGCAAAGAAGGAGCTACTCCAGACCTTGCTAGCATGAGGTGCAGCATCTGGGCTAGTGACCCTGCACAGTGCCAGCCCAGCCATTTTATCTGGTTCTGCTCACTTCCGAATTCCCCAAGCAAACAGCTGGGTGGCTTCTGACATGATGCTGTTCGGGGTGCTCCTAAGCTCTTGCCCCACTGCCTTTTCCCCCTTCTTCATGGCACACTCTTGCTTCCTTGCTGCTTCTGTCCTTCCCTTCCTCCTTTGCTGTACCTGCTTGTGCTGTTGCTGTTTTACTTGAGGCAATGGATTGCTGAGGTGTCTTTTGCTACAATAGCATGTTCTGGCTCAGCTTTGTGTTAGCAGGGGACCATGGGCAGTCTGACAGTCTGCCTCTTTGCTGCCACTGGCTCTGGGGTCTCTCTGGGTTGTACTCCATGCTGTGGTGCAAACTGGCCTTCAAGATAACAACTGAAAGTTTTGGGGTTCTGGTTATAAAATTAATGTGATCACCAGATGCTTCATTTTTATTTGCTTACCTCCTTCTCTTCCACTGACATTCTTATGACCATTTATATACTTTCTGGAGGGGTAAAAACTCTCTTGATAATATGTTTTTCCATACTACTTTTATTATGCCAATATTGAATTAAGGTATATTTGTTTTTATTAACAGTTAATTTTAACGTTCTTTTCCAGAACACAAGAGGCACCAGTAAGTAAGGCTGTACATCAGCCCATGACTGTATGTGCAAGTGTCACTGCTGCACAGAGCTCCCTCTCTCGCTTTCCTCTATGCCGTGTGTCACCTTCACACCACTGTCACCAGCTCTCAATCACTCCCTCTGAAGGAGGTCAAAGAGTACTTGCAAAGTCTTAAGTCTTTCTGGTGACAGTCCAAGGGGCTACTGGAGCACTTGAGACAGTCTTCCTCTCCCTTTTTCAGCCCTCACAATGAAAGTTCCTTTTCCTGACCTTGATGAACTTAATATTTCTTTAGTCCTCTAAAACAACGGTGTCAGCTGGCAAATTGTTGCAACAGGGTTAGACTGACTTTATATGGGTTTGTTTTTTCACAGACTTTCATCATAACAAAATCTAAGTGTAATTTGCTATGTGTGCCTCACCTTTACTAAATTTTCAGTGGGGGTATACTGGAACGGCTCCTAAATTCAGCACCCCCAGTGTTATTGACTTCTGAATCACAGCAAAGGATTTCATGTAATGTACTGAATTAGCACTTTAATTGCTTGGTGACATACTTATCTAAAAACCTTGGGTAGCTCACTGAGCTGTTGTTTGCTTCCACTTGTCACTCATAAAATGGACATTATGCTCTTCCTTCTTCTTGAATAATTCACGAAGCTTTTCTGACTGTTCTCTATCTATGTGCTGTACAATTCCTATGTAATTTGTGGGTTCTTTGGGACTGGGAATACCTGGGGTCTCCCATACAGTATCTTTGTACAAATAAAATGACAAACTGTCTCCCTGAAACTCTGGGCAACATTTATGATTTATCCTTTTGATTATGAAAGAAAGATAATGTGAACATTTAAAAAAGAATATTTTCTAAAAATGTGACAGTATTTTCCATCAAGACAATTTCCCTCTGCAGCCATGAAGTCCACCGGGAATGGAGAGTTTAAAGAGAACTGTGAGACATCCCACCCAATCTCCATGTCAGGCAGGTACTGGTCCAGCTGAGTAGCCTGCTTACAACAACCAGCCGAGTGTCTTTCTTTGCATTGTTCTGGAAAAGTGACCTCTAGCATTTTGAAAGACAGCAGGTGTGATACTTCCTTCCCAACATTAGGCATTGTGGCTGTGTCATACATAACCTGCTCCAGGTAGTGAAGTCCAGCACATCTAAGGTTTAACTTGCCACTTACAGCATATGTGGCAGACGGATCTGACCGTAAAGGTTTCCTCAGGGCTGCCTTAAGATGATCCAATAGGCACACAACACAGCACCACAGGATATCCTGAGCACACCTGCATGGCATTTATCTCCAGCCATCTCCATCTGTATGAATCCCATCCACAGCCCTTCTGAGAGGTGCACTGTCCCACTATCAAATGTTTTTTTCTCAGTAATTTGGGTGGTGCTTGCCTTGGCATGGAGGCAGACATTCATTCCTTTCATCTGGGCAGGAAATCTATATTCTGTATTATTCTTGTGTTAATAATACAGAGGGCTAAATCAAAGGTGAATTGATTTTCTGAAGCTGAACAGACTTTTGGCGTTAGCACAGATACAGCCACAGTCAAAGAGCAGACCTTTCAATTTAGTTCTTCTGCTGTCAATGTAAATAAAATTGCTCATGAAGCAAATTGCAGCCAGTTATTGTCTGCACTCAGAACCATTATGTTCTTTGGAAATGATCATTTATGTTAGACACTGGATTATGTTTTTATGAAAGTGTGTAAGGCAAATGCAGAGCACAATTTACCTTGAAGGTCAACTGAATATTACAATTGGCACTTACAGGTCATTATTGTGCAGCTAACATGATCCCAGGGAAAAGAGTGATATTTGTGAAATGACACAAAACCAGAGATTCTTGATCAGCTGACAGAAACCAAGAGAAAATCCAGAGGACCATAGTGGGCTACAGATTAAGTTTCTGTAAAATTCTCTAGTTTGTGTGGGTAAGACATGGGTATGGAAAAACATCCCTGTAAGGACATGGCAAGGAGAGGGAGAGATCTTCCTTTGGTGCCTCATGTCAAGAGAAGGACTAAACTCCAATGTATGCACCATTAAAAGTGGGGATTTGGTAGACAGAGCACGAAAGTAACCTTGGACAGAGAGGTGACCTTGCTGACAGAGCAGAGGACCCATCTGAATATTTCTGTGCATGTTTCTTTGAGCAAAGTTACTGTCATCTAAGAAAAATGATTAGCCACCCACATTGAGGCATAGCCTGTTCTCCCTCTAGGGATAAGAATGAGTTACAGCGCTCTACAGCCAAAAGGGTAGTGTGAAATATTATCATTCTGCTCAGGTACAGTCCTTGTACTGGTGTTTGTGGCTGCATAGAAGTCCACTCATCAAAGCTCTCTTTTGCTTTGAGTATGCAGAGCAGCATGAACTGGGTTACTGTGCCTCCAAATTTCTCTTGGAGGTGGCCTGAGGTCAGCTGGGGTTCAGGCTGCCAGCCCATTTTATGTGTCCTGATAGTGGGGTGCCCTTGTAGTGTAGGTGTACCTGCAGGAAAGGCCCTGAGTTGCACAGCCTGCATGATCTCAATCATATAACATTGCTGAAGATACAGAGGGGAGATTTGGACTTTGTCGTGCAAGTACCACAGAGGAAGACAGAGCCGCTGCATATAGCAATAAGGTTGTCCTTGGAGCACATCCAGAGGTGTGAGGTTCCTCTCAGGTTCGCCAGTTAGGTCAGCTAAACTTAACCCTCACTATCCATTTCATGCTGCTGGCCAGCAAGGAAAATAGAGCAGAGCCTCACACTCTTGAGGTGACTTCCCAGGCAGCTGATGTTGGAATAAGGAAGCTGTCAAAATAGAGGATCAAGAGTGACTGATTGTAGATCAGCCTGCACACAGGGAGTTCTGCTGAGAGCTCTCTCTCAGTGTGGGCACAGGGTCCAATCCCCTGGCACAACTGGCTTGTGCAGCCAGCACTCACTGTGTGTGTATCCTCTGTCACGACGGGCTAGGCTCCAGCAGGTTAGCAGCGATTATTGGAAATGCACAATGGCATTCTGTTCAGCAAAAATGTCTCTGTTAGAAGTGCTTTACTACTTTGGAGAAAAAGAAAAACTCCCACAGACTTGCTGTTACTGTCATGGGTTGGTTACAGACTGCCTTGTACAGTCCTACAGTCAGCTGCTTTGTGCCTTTACAGAGAGCAAAGAAAGTCCTGAAGGCCCTGAAATGGTGACTACTAATCCTGGCGTAAGCACCTCCAGAAAACAGGAGATGGTGGACCAGGCTATCAGAAGTAATCATGTGGAAGACGTATCTTTCTGCCGTTTCTACACTAACTGGATGAGATACTGTAATCATTTACAGTACAAGTCTGATGTTTGATGGAAATAGCACAGCCATGAACTGGCAGTATCGGTGGTCCCATGCAAATGGTTCATGGGAGAGAAAACGGACTATTAGTACAGCTCTGATGTATAAAGCCATCTTCTTTTATTTCCAAGCTTATAGCAGGAGGTAGGATGGGAATTGCTTTTAAACACTGCTGTATACAGAAATAATAACCCCCTCGAGTACATTATGAGTGAAGGTCCTTCTCAGTGGTGCTGTCCCTAATGAAGTACAGCTCTCCCATCTCTGTCAGAAGTTTCCTTTTTCTGTATGTTAACATCAGGCAATCAATCTCATCTCATCAGCTTCAGCAGTATGCAACTTGTCCAGTTCGCTGGGGAAAGGTTTCTTTTTTTTTTTTTTTATTTCCTCTTTAATTAAGCTCTGTGACATATTGTTTTACTTGCAAGGCTTGAAGATGTATGCATGTTGCTTCAAACAAGCCATTGGAGAGAAGAGCATTAAAGATAGCCCTCTCTAACAGTAAGAGGTCCAGAGCCACAAGTAAACTAATGCACAGGCAACAGCATCAGCAACCAAAGGAGGTAATGATATGCAATTACTGGATTTGCAAATACTCTGCTGGGTTTGGGGCATCTAAACATACTACCAGGCTCCCAAAGGGTTCAGAATGATTTTTTACAAATGCAAAGCAAGAGGGCACTTAGAAGCAGCACACATGGTATGGCAGGTTCTTTGAATAGTATGAAGGGCTCCATCAAGCAAGAGACAGGAAAAGCTAAATGTTTTCCCTCCAGTTTTACTATTGTCTGCTTCGTTGTTCCATTGCTCCTATACTGTAGTCAGAGGTGATTTTAAGCAGTTGTTAACAGGTGAAGGTTAGACTGTTCAAGTACACATTCATCAGGCAACTGCCTGATAATAATCTAAGTCTCTATATATGTGAGCTGGTCCCTAACCACTGTCTTCATTGCTCAAAGTCATTGCCCAGCCCATTAGCTTGCTCTTGTTATTCAAGGGACTCTGTGCCCTATTACTGCCATCTTATGCCTGTCTGTTTAATAAAGGTGGCTGGTTACCCTTTCTCAAACAGTTCATGTTATCCTTGAAATGCTGCTTCTTTCCATGCTCTGTTGTGCTGTCCAGACTTTGCCTAAGCATTCAGCTGTTGAGTATACAAGCCGTGTGTTTTTCCGTGCATCTCAGCCATTGTTAGAAACACTGGTAGACACAACTACCCACTGAGACTTCACAGTATTATCTATTTTTAGACCATGAGACTTTACTGGTGATGTAGGTACGGCTATATAATAATAAATTGCAGGAGAGGTTAAATATGAAATGCAGTGTTTTGGGCTTTCTGACCATGGGCTCTGGGTCATTTATTGATTCTCCTGTGGCAGTGCTTAGAGACTTTCACGATATGTAAGATCCTTTACCTCAGCAAAGAAAGACAGACACCATTACAGAGAAACTGTCATCTAAATAGGCAAGCAAATAAACTTACTAGTGTCTGAGCTCAGGACCTGGGTCTTTGGTTGTTTCCCACTTAGGCTACTTCTATTCATAATATATCTGGGCTGGAGACTCTGTACTTTCCTTAGAAGAACATGTGGGGTCTCCTACCTAACTGCCTATTTTCATCCCACTAGGAACTCAGTGTCCTGGAGACCTCTATCCTTCCCTAAATTTACTTGAAACTGGCAAAAATAATTGAAACAATCTGCTGTGGAAGGGCTGTATAGTGTGGAATGAATTAATTGATACTATTTCATTAGAAGACCAGGCTAAACAACATGGAATAAATTACTATTTTAATCCTTGTTTTTCTGGTGAGGAATGTAAGTAAAGAGCAGTGCAGTAAAGTACTTTGAACGGTTTAAAACATAAAAAGCAGCTTGCCCTGAGAATTCTCCTGTTACTAGGCTGTTTATGAAAATCTTTTTGCACAAGAAAGTATCTGGTGGCTTCAGATTAGATTATACATACCTGTTAGGAATAAAGCAGAAGGGAATTCTGATAAAAAGACCAAAGGCATAACCCATAAATCAAGAAGTGAAACAAAAATGGAACCTGCTGCTGATGGAATTTCCATTGATTTATTTGAACAGCCCCAGTATGAATAATAACTTAATCTGTCTCAAGACTCTCTCCCCACAGCACACTGATTTACAGCAGCCATCCATCTCTTTTCATAATTAGCAGGCTCTGACAGTATTTATTCTTCTCTGCCCACTTTCATTAGCATTAAAATTTAGACTTTCTCCCTGCACTGGAGCAGCTAGCATTCTTGCTGCCTGGTGCACTGGGATTACTCAACAGCTTGATTTGTGGAGTTGTCTCTTATATCCCACCTCCTTTGTGCTGTCAGGTAAAGTCTCCTCTTATGGGAGGAAACTTTCCTAGGAATTCAGCAGAAATCCACATAGCCGTGGTATAAAAAAAAAGAAATAGGGCTATAATGCTGAAAGTCCAGGCATAGAGCAACGAGGCCTCTGCCCCCTCAGTTGCTCAACAGAAATAAAGTGAATCAGGCTGGCCAAATGGTCAGTTAAGAGAGTAAATCAGGTTTCTTTGTTATAGGTGATTTTTGCAATGTCAGGTTCATTTCCAGTGTTTCCAGATTTAGGGAATCCATGTTGTCTAATGTACTGCAGAAGCAGACTAAAAATTATTTGAAGCACAAAAAGCATTAATGAAAGTGTATCCTTTAAAACTGGAAATATTTCTTAAATAGCTGAATGTAAGATCAAAAGGTGATTTTCTGGGTCAGCATAATGACATTGATGACATGACATTATATCACTGGATAATTTGATCCCAGAGATGATTTGCTAAAGAGAAAGCAAGACTGCCTCTTCAGAGTGTTATATGGCCCTCAAATTTTGTAACTAACCTGATTATACACATATTGATTATTAATAGGGTAAATCAAAAGATGGTGTTAGGCATTTAATTGACATGTAATAATGATGTGAAATTAATTAAATAATTATTGGCATCTGTGTTTATGTGACTATTTTTGGTGATTAACGGAAATTTAAGTTGCTTATGGAAACGTGAAATAATCTCTGAACAAGGTTATTAGAGACACAAATGGAACCTCACATTTGAACAACTTTTTTTGGGGTTCAGAGCTACCTTTTCTATCTATAGAGTGTCACTGGTTGAACATGGGCCTTATAGTAGATAGAAAAACTGAACTTCAGTTTCTCAAATTATTCTAGGTGAAATATTTTGCTCATTCTCTCTCTTGCAGGCACTGTTGGCAGGTGACAGGGTGACTAAAGGAGGTGTCCTGGACGATATGCACTAAGCCCATGCAGAAGTGCAAACTGTGGTCTTTTTTATAAGTCAGAAGGACCAAAGTCAAATACATCATTTACTGCAAATTCTTCTTTCTGCTTGAATGACTGGGTCCATTTTCTGGATATGGAGAAAGAACAGAGAGGTGAAAATAAAGTGCCTGTCTCGCCCTGTGAGCACGCAGCTGACATGATGATGAAATTTCACTTTCTGTTCCCTGATTGTCCACCTTAATCACAGGCCCAAACATTCCAGCTTCATTGAGAAACTGATTGCTCATGAATGTCACCCAGCCCCCGAGTCTCCTACGCAATGTCTCATCACACATGCTTGTTTAGATAAACAAATATTGCTGAGAGCAGCAAAATGAATGAAAGCTTATTTGCACAGCTTTGTGACTGTGCCTGAACTTGCTGGTGACTAGGAAAGGACATATTCATCCTGATGAATTTTTGTTTGCGAAGATGTCTGTAGGTTCTTCTTCTCTTTTCATGGTGCATATTTTTATGAAACATGTAAGGTAAGTGTTTGAGAGTTCTGCTCCTCTGTCAGATTTGGCTGAAGTCAAATAATGCTTTCAGAATGTATTGCTTGGGGGAGACCCAGAATACGGGCCTTCAGACTGATAGCAGGAGTCCATAAACCCTGTTTTCTCTGATGAAATAGGTTAAAATGATCCTTTAAGGCAAACCAAAGAGTATTAAAACATCAAGACTTATTTTGTTTGTCCCATCTCAGGTAATCATACCACAGCCTTTTAGTTATCTTTATTATTACAAACTAAATCATGCTCCTCTAAGAAGGGCACCTCCACAGCAGTTTGTCAGCAAGTTATTTACAGGTCTAAGTGTGTCTGCTGATTTTTCTAGTCCTTCAGCATAAGAATGATTTCCAGTATCACTGGTCTTTAAGTTTGTATCTGAGCTAGTTTAACACCACAGGTTCTACCTTAAACATCACTTAGATCCCTAACCTCATTATTCTACAACACTTTATCTTTAGTTGTGTTTACCAGGCGAATTGGAACAGAAGATTAACCCCCTTGCTGATTTTTGGCTGTAGTGTGAGATCTTTGCTATTTGGCACAAAGTCTTGATAAGGCAACCCAGAGAAAGCTATTAAGGAGTGGTTTATAACAATGTTCAATGTCCTTTATAGTGTCACCTCTGAAAAAACTCTTCATTGAATTGTCCTGTCAGGCAGCAATAACCACCTCCACTGATCTGTGGCAGAGCTAAGAGAAAGAATGAGTGCTTCCTCACCTTTGGTGTGTGTGAAGGGAATTTCGAAATGACTGTGACAAATCTACGTGTTTTTGCCCAGCAGGAATTGCAAAAAAGGTGCGTGTGTAAAGAAAGGCCCCTCCTTGAAGACTGCTTTTTGTAAACATGGTGCTTACAACTGCAGATGAATAGAATGGGGACTGAGGGAGGATGGACCTTTGCAGTGGCGCATAGACCTGATGAAAGGAGAAGTGATAAATGCTGGATGCAGAGGGACCCAGTGTGACAACTGCACACTGAAGGACCCACAGTCACCCACTCTCCAGAAAGTCTTGGCAACATCTAGGTCTAAATGAACAGTGTGTTTGCCTTACCTTTGAATTTTCCACCTTTTTTTCTTTTTTTTTTCAACATCAGTGGTAAAAGAAGTTTAAGAGGGTATTTTATAGAACCCTTCAAGAAATGAATCAGAGTCTGTGAAGACAGACTATGAGTGTGGTGCAGATTTCAAGGTGCAGAACAAAACCATATGTTCCTCTTTAGCAGGCATAAAGAGGATGCTCTAGTCTGGTCTCTTGGGAAGATTTATTTTTGTATTCCTTTGAGTCAGGCACACCAGCAGGAGGAATAAAAAGAAAAGGAGATTCAGGTGTAGAATTATGAATTCAGTTGTGAGGGGCCCTTTAAGTAGTCCACATCCAGATCTTGATTTCTGTGGGTGCACGACATCCACCAGCCACTTTTGGTATAATGATAACATATTCCTGCAGTTGGACTACACCAGGCATGACTGCAGCATTTTGTGTGTTGCTGTGTACTTCCCAAGGCAGGCATGAAAGACACTGAAGAGAGCTGCTGGAGATAAAATCACTTCCAGAAAAGTCCACCTCTGTGCTCAGACTCACGTGAACACTTGTTCAGCGTTACAGCTGTCCTTTCAAAAGTTTCCAGGGGAAAGGGGTCACATAGTCTTAATTTAGAGCTGTCCAAATTTCTGAATTGGTAGCCAGACAGGAAGAAGCAGCACTGCCTTCTGTCTCCCAAAACACACAACATGAGACATTTCAATTCTAACAGGATTTAAAAACAAATCTGTCAGGAAAAAAAAAAGTTTTTATTATTCTGAAAGATATTTCAGTGTTTGATCTTATTTTCTTTGGACTTACTTTGAGGATTTTTATTAAAAGAAATTTGGAAAAGCCGGTTTGCTTTGAAGTGGAACACAGAAACTCAATGTGCAAAAAAACCCCACTGAAATGCTTTGGCATTTTGTAACTTGCAAACAATGATAAGGCAAAACATTACAAACCCACAAATTCTTTCAGTCAACACAATGTGCATTTTTACCATCAAAAACCGTCTTCCCCTGCTGTCTCCCTGCAGTGAAGAAGTTGTATCACTAGCCTTTGCTGACCTCTCCATAAAAACTGCTTGATTAATGGAAAGGGATGATGAGGCAAAAGCCTTCCCTACAGATAACTGTCATCTTCTGACAGTGACAGAATCCCTTCTCTTCTTTAGGCACAGAGACCTTTTACACTTTGGGGAAAAAAGAAGTAGATTCATTTCAAAGAACTGCATTCAGGCTCATTTAGAGTTTAACAGCCAGTGCTATATTAATGGCTGTCATTTTCTTCCTGTGCTCATACCTGCTGACACGGGCTTACAGCATCCTCATGTTCATCAAAGTTGTTCGTCTACCCCAGCCTGCTCCAAAATACACCCCTGAGTCGAGAGCAAAACTAAGAGATTCTTTAACTGCCCCTTGTCCCCTTGCAGTCCGGAATCTGTCATAAATGCAGTCTTACAAATATGAAATTTAAAAAGTTGTGTAGAAAGGAGATTTTTGCTAGAAACAGGCTTGCTTCCAGCTGAGAACAAGCTCATGGGAGCTTGAAGAATTCTGTACATTTCAGAGGGTTCTGTCATTTCTTAATTATATGAGGTCCAAACTTAGCTGCTACACTGATGAGTACAGTTTTCCTAAATTACTAGTACTATCCCCTGCTTAGCCATATCTTACCAGCAAGTAACTTCTTAAGCATTTTGAAATGAGAGGCCTAGAAAATTGTGAAAGTGTTGACAGAAATAATGACAGTGAACAGTCAGGAGAACAGAGTGTCTTGGGTTAACATCCACGACAGCAGCTGCAAATTAGAAGAAGGTAGCAAAGATATTTCTAGATTTCTTGCGCTGAGTAAATCTATGACAGAGCCTCAAGCCTGTGAATGAAGAAAATATTCATCACACCTCTGAAATCTTGTTTGATAGTTTCCAGTTGTTTTTTTAACTCTGCCCAAAGTATTCTTTAGATAGACTTATTTTACTTTTCAAGTGAGGATCACAGGGCAGAATGAATGAAGAGAAATGTAGTTTGCATGAAAGACAGAGAGAAAACATTTCCAGTGAGGAATATCAGAGGAAAATGCAGAAAATAACACTCTTCTTCACTGCAGATGATTCAAGGTAAAGCATTTGAAACCCTCCAGCTGTACACTGCCAGAGGATGGAAGAGTCCTTGGAGGAAGTATTACTAAATATCCTCTTCTGTAGAGAACTACTTTTGATTTGAGGTAAGGAGGTAGGATATGGGGCTAGATAGACTGTTGGTTCATTGCCATGTAATTTTCTGTGTCGGTTGCTCTTCAGCACGTAGGGTAATTTAGAAACACAGTGAGACTGGGAAAAAACCCATTCTAATACCACACAATAGCAGTATAGATATTCTGAGTTAAAAAAGAAAAAGGAAAGAAAAAAAAAGAAAAGGAAAGCAATTCTATTTATGTATTTACTCTTTAAAATAGCAGGTCTGGAAGTGGACTTAAAATGTAGCTATTAGTTTAATGATAAAGCCAAGTAATTGATTTGACTAATTTAGTTACCAAACCTAAATACCCACACGTTCTACATTACACTAAAAAGAAATTTTATTGTTGCAAATGATTTCTTCACTTGCTTCTAAAGCCAGGGTACAACCACATGGTCCTGAAATTCTCCTATTCTTGGTTAATCCTAAGGCTGGATCCAGACAAATATTTGAAATAAGGCTGGAAATATTTGAAACATGAGGCCATCTCCTCTTGCTGCACCTACATCAAGGCTGCTTTCATAAAGCAATTGGACTCCTTTGGTTGCTAAGTGTTGCAGATGGGCACATAACTTTTTACTGTAGCATGATTACCTCACTATTTTTCAAGATCATTGCAAGGGGTGCAATGCAGAAGTGAACCAACCCATTCAGAAAGATTGTGAGACTTCTTGATACAGCTACAGCACCCGAGAAAAGCTGAGTGGTTGCAGCATGCAGAGAAAAAATACAGTGCAATAATCAAAATATTCAGGGAGGAAGGCTGCAGGGTAATTTGCAGAGCAGGCTGTCCTATCTGTACTTGCCTTTAAGGGGTGTCCTATTCACACCATGGGATAGCAGGTAACATCTCACATGAGGCTCATCAGGTGGGATATACAACTGGACAACAGCCTGTCTCTGGCTCCAGCCAGGATGGATGAGGGGCTGGAACATTTGGTGTGAGCTCAGATTTGCAAAATATGGGGGGTGGACACAACTTGGAATTTGCCTCTGAGGCAATCACTACCAGTATACCCACTCCTTCCTATCTCATAATAATGACAGGTGGGAAATTCAGGTGCTATGGTTTCTATTCCAGCTTTCTTCTTGTATTTCCTAAAGTGTGAAGGAGGCCAATTCAGGATGCACAAGTATTTCCTCAGTATGCTCTTAGACCTACACACTAACACCAGAAACATGAAAGCTTGCTATAGGTTTTTATTACCCAAATATTTCTGCAATGGCTTTTTAGTTTTGATTTCGGACTTGAAAAATTTTGAAAAGTGCTGAGCTAGGAGAGTGGGTAGAGACAAGTGAAAATGGTCAAAGAAGGAGGGGAAACCATCCATCAAGTAAAATCTATTCTGATATTTTATTCTGAGTTATTTTACTTGTTTTATCTCAAGAATTGTAAAACTGTAAGACAGAAACCTGAAAACACATTTGTCTCTCAAATAAATCCTGCTCTGCTACAGTGGCTGAATTAGGAGCTAATTAAGTAGTTATGATAGTCTTCCAAACTCCTTTTTCTTTTTTCTCTTTTATATGGTGAACTTCAGCCCACATTGCAAAGATTAGAGCTCTTCTGACTTTAAATTGAAGCATCAAAACTGTATTTCTGATTGAAACATTAAATATACAGAAGATCTAGATGCCTTTGCAGTCTCAGATGCTACTTCAGCTAATCTAGGCACTTTACCTCAGCATTTCATGCCAGAGTTACTCAATAGTACTTTAGAAAGAGAATTGCTGGAGGGTTTTATGCACTAAGTGGGCAGTGAAGAAACAGAGGAAAAAATAAGTCACCTTTTTGCACAGACAGAAGTGAGCACGTTGACTTTGATTCCTGATGGAAGGGTCTTACATTTCAACATTTCGTGAGCTTTGCTCCTTGAGAAATGTTCGCTGTTGTGGAGCTCTTCACACAGTCAAGCACAAGGCTTATTATTGCCCACAGTCAGCCTCTGGGGGGCTGCATGACACTGAATTTCTGACTCTGTTTCAAACCCTTTTTTCCCTTCAGGGGTTTCTTTGGATCCATGGAGACTGAAGGCACTCCCCAGCATGGGAGGCAGGCATCGCTCAGCAAGCAGGGCTGTTTTGGGGATGCCAAACCCAGCTCCAGGAACCACACACACCACAAGGCTCCTGGCAGTGAGCAGGAAATGAGACAAACAGTATATTCATGTTTTTAAAGAAAATGTGCTGCTGTCTCTGCTGAGAAGCGTAAGGAGGGTTGTTTTTTAACTTTTTTTTTCTTTTAAAGCCATCAGCAACTGTTGTCCGTAACCATATGTTGAACAGTCTCTGCGTATGATCTTCCTACACCTCTCTCACATTTCCTGGTGAGGCTGCCCTGCTTGTCAAGCAGCCAACACTCTCCAGCCATCACTGATGGCCAGAGACTTGTCTTGAGCTTTTACAAATTGCCTCTTGAGAGCTTCACAGGTCACAAAACCCTGAGTTAATCCAGAGGTGTTGATTTGTTTCTGAGGTTCAAATAAATTCTTTGGTTTTTCCTTTTCTCACCAAAATTTTGACCTGAATTATGAGAACACAGAGAAGGAAATGTAGTCCTATTACATCAGAAACAATGGTAATAGTTTGAAATCAGGCCACTTAAGGTGGAGTACTTTTTCCTCCACTAGCAGAGTGAATCTTCCTTTTTTTCCAACGCAAGTAAAATATTCTTCTAACATTGTGCTCAACTTATCTTGTTCCTCTTGCAGGCCAGAGAGTGAAGGAGGGAGAAAGAGAGTTAGTATGAAAAAAAGAGAAATGTTGGAAGAGGTTGGGTTGTTGTTTCCTGTTCATGCTTCTGCTCCCTTTCTCCATATATTTATTTATCATCCTCTAACTACAGCCACCCAATAAGTAAGGGACACATTTGCAGTGTTCCCCTCATACCTGTCCACATGTCACTGTATAGACCCTCGTCACAGCTGTGCTTCATCCCCGTCCCTGGCAGTGTTCTAGGCCAGGTTGGATGGGACCCTGAGCAACCTGCTCTAGTGGGAGGCGTCCCTACCCCACGGCAGGGGAGGGTTGATGATCTTTAGGTTAGATTATCTTTAAGGTCCCTTCCAACCTGAGCCATTTTATGATTCTATGAGTATATCAGCTGTGGGGAAAATTCCTGTACTGCAGAGTCATATCTTGCACACTGCAGCCATGTTAATGCCTAGTACTAAACAAAAGTTACTAAAGGTATTTCATCACTGTCAATTTACCTTCAACAACAACAGCAATATGGAGGCTGGGGATACCCTGAGTGTTCTGGAGTCCATATCTGATTGGCCATGCCTGATGATCCATTAGCAGGCTTCGTTGGCACAGTTTACAAATTTTCCAGTAAACCCCACTTACTTGTAGGTAAGAGAGAGTGAATACCAGCTGAATTAGAGATGTTTACCCTGGCTGGTAGAAGCTTTGGGAAGCCATGCAATTGGTACTGTGCTCAAAGGCTGCTCATCTTGCCAGCCCGTCTCCAGCTGCCTCTCCAGACAGGCTTGATCTGCTGTAGTACCTGTGTGATGTTTGCAGCCTTGTGGAAATGTATCATACCCTGAAGCATCTGAAATGGCTTCAAACACCTGTCTATGAGACTGAACTGAGCCTAGAAATCAGACTTGTCAAATTTAAGCCAACAATCTTTTGTTTTTTTATACACCTTTTATTTACTTGAAGATTGTTGTGTCGCTCCTCATTCAACTGAGAAAACTCTTGGATTTTTCTTACAGCTCATGTTTTCAAGTCCACTGACTCCTTTTGTGTTCTTATTTCCCCTTTCTTCATTCAGATCACATTTTCTTTCTTTTAAAGATGCTGTTCCAGACTGGATATGATGCACCACTCCTTGCCTTCATACCAGAAAGGGAGACTTACTCATTTTTTTCTGTCTTTCTTGTGACCTTCCCTTTATATATTTATCTCAGAATAAAGTTGTTCTTTCTGTATGACATTATTGAATTTAACTTTGTGATCCAACCTAACTTGCAGATCCTTGTGGCTGCTCCTACAGAAGCTCAGATTTTTTTTAATTGTCTTTGAGTTATTTTTCTGCCTCTATTTCTCCACTAATTGCAAGAGAATTTTGACAGTGATCCATTCCTCCAAAGTGCTGGCAGTCCCTTCCAGCCTGATATCACTGCAAATTCAATAAGTAGCACAACTACTCCTTCAGCCAGGTCATTAAAGTAGAATTGAATGGGACTGGGCTGATGTTTGACCCAAAGAGTTACTTTTCCAAAAAGTTTTGTACTTTTCCATAATTTGACCTAGACCAGACCTCAACAGCTTTCTTATGCAAGTATTTGGGAAATGCAGAAATGAATCACTTGCATGGGAAGGTCAGTAATATAATGAAAGCCCAGAAAGGCCAGGCCAAGTGATGTGGAAGTGGTGCTGAGGGCTCAGGCACCCGACAAGATAACAGCTGCTTCCTCTGGCTCTGACTGGAGTAGGAGCTCTCGGAACATCTTCTGTTTTTTAATACTGAAGCAACTCCATTGGTATCTGGAGAAAAATGGAGAAGGAGCAGCTCATTCTTATCATCTATGTCTCTTCTTATGGGACTCTCCTGCCTCTCCCGGCACTCACCAAACCTGTAGAAATCTCAATGGAACCTTGGATAGAAGAAGAAGGTACATGAGATAGAGTTACCTGGAATTTCAGTACTTGGCTGCTCAATTCCCTACTTCACTGTTTTCTAGATGTAAACCTTCAGTATCCTCACTGCCCAGTAGATAGCACAGAGGCCCTTCGGAGTTTCCACAGTGGGGTGTTTCACTGCTGAGGTGAGGTAATGCACAGAAATCCTATAGCCAAAAAAGGTCATCTAAGCAAACTTTTTTTTTTTTTTAGACAACAAAAGAAAGAAGGGAAACAATCTTCTTGAAAAACAAAGCTTTCCAAAGCTGAATTTCACAAAAATTCTTCTAAAATCTTGTACTCAGACAAAAAAACCCAAACCAAACCAAACCAAAACAATGCCTAAACAAACACCTTTACACAAAACACACCAGGAGAGAATGTTCCTGCTAAGTCACAAGACAGCCAGTAACATTTAACTGGATTCTCAAAGAAAAGGAAGAATATGGGGCTGAGTTATACCTACCCTCATTCACAATAAACTGTTCTCAGCCACTAATTAAAATGAGAAGCTTTTGTGGGCTTTAGGGCACAATCAGCTGCTTCAAAACTACATACTCTTCCTCACATATTGGGATATTTTTGGTGCTTGAAAAGCTGTGTTTTTAAGGAAAGACTCTAACCTAAATACTAGTTGTTTGAGGGGGGTGTTTGTTTGTTTGTTTGTGTTTATTATTATTATTATTATTATTATTATTTCAACTCAAAGTGCCATTTGGCTTCCCAAAGTAAACTTAACTGCAGGTTTTCTTCTGTTTTTTCCCCTTCCTACCAAACACTTCACAAGAGAAATTTCTTTTTGTACTCAAACAATATCATAATCAGTAACAATAATGTTCTTAACATCAGCTGATTTAGGTTCATTTTGGATAAAAAAAAAATCTCTTTGTTTTGCCTCATGGATTGTTCAGGAACTGCACTCTAAGCTTATCAAGGCTCTTTCTGCTGGCTGCAGCAGAAATCACACAAATTGAATTGAACCTGCCCTTTGTTTACTCGTGTGGCAGGATCCCCTGCATCTCTGCTGTATTTCACGCAGTAGGAAGTCAGCGTGGACGTTCCAAGGTCAATCTTGCTGCTGAAGACCAATGGATCTCCTGCTGGGTAGGTGTCACAAGTTGAGTTTGTAGCAATGCAAACTTGTCAACTGCTGAGGAGGCTCCGGCAGTTTAAGTGCATTTGACCAGTGAAGACCCTCACTGCCTCGAATTCATTTGCTTCTCTGCAGGGGGTAACCAGGGAAAAAAGGATGAGACAGATGCAAGTGAAAGAATCTGTGAAATTGTCAGTTCTCTTATCAAAAAGGCAAGAGGAGAGTAAAGTGGGCTTAACCTGCAGCCTTGGATCTCAGCTCAACAAGCTGCTAGGGAAATTAGGATCTGACCTGAATTAATCTCCTATGCAGAGGAAAAGGCTGTGTGAGGCACCTGGGGCTTGTGTTTCCACTCTGTAGTGTCTATTGCTGATGAGTTTAGTGGTAGGAGAAAAACAATTAAAGTTTATTAGACCTGAATTTCAAAATAGACGAAAAATTAACTTCAGCACTGATACATGGAGAAAAGAGTTTGGGAATAAGGATTCATGAAAACAGGTCCCTTGGAGGGGCTGTCACCGGGTGATGTGCATGAACATGGGGCAGAACGTAAGCAGCTTGAAAGCGGCAGAACTGCATAAAAATGTCACTGTGCTGGAATCAAGAAGCCCTAGTTTGTGACTTTTTGGTGGCAATTACCTTCACCCAGTCAGCCTCTTAATACAGTTATTCTGGTCATGAGACAAATGTAGATGTCTCTCCATTGACCTCCACTGCACAGCACAGAAATGGAGAGGTGATCAGCCATGCTCATTGTTGAATTTATATATATCAAAAGAGCTTTGTGAAGAAGATCAGTATTTTACAGATGTGTAAACTGATGCAGGACTTAATAAGGAGGTTATCCAAGTTTTCCAGTGGAGCAGCATCAAAGTCAAGGCTGGAATTGAGAATGAGAGAGCATAAGCACAACAGGTTCTTCCCAGATCATATTCTGCTGTAGGATGCCAGAAAGTCCCCTGGGTTCTATTTTAAGGCTATCACAATATGTTTCAGTTCAGCATGGTAATAATGAGTGGATTTTTTTCCTGTTATTGTTATTATTTGCTTCACTGCACTTACATATCCTGCAAGTGTCCATTTTAAGTTGTTTTAGCAAAATGTTTTATCATGTATTTAATTTTAAGCATATGCTCTGAATGCCCAGGAACCATAAAAGCATTTAAACAGCATGTTCAAAGTTAAGCAGATACTTCACTGAACAGCGATGGACAACATGTGCACTAAATATTCAGTAAGTATGTGACTGTTTTGCAGAGTAAGATGTACATAAATGAGAATAAATCTTTACATTTTAGTTCAATAAGTATGCTTCCTGTGACTGCAGAGGATTATACCAGGAGCTGGCTTTAATCTTAAGAATTTCTTAGACATGTGCAGTCTCAGGCACGAAGCAGGAGGTTGATCTCCTCACTGCCTGGATGTGGATCACCTGCATTGGTCCATTCAATTCTGTATCAGCCCTGGCTCTCTGGGGTTTGAGATTTGATATCTGGTCCACTGAGTATGGCACATGTGATCCTGAAGTGGGGAAAGTGATGATGTTGCCCTAAGACTTATGTTGCAGGGACATATCATAGTCTTCTAAACTTCTTAAACTTTTAAAGAAAGCTTGTGATCCTCATACACCCCAGGTTTACCACTCTCATATGACATTAGTGTAGAAGAATCCACATTTTGAGAAAGACCTTGGATGTATATTTAACTACCAAAGCTGCCTCTGTGGGAAAGGGAAGAGCTAAGCAACCCCAACCAGCCATTGCATCCCAAATTTCAAATGGAGAAGGGACTACTTGCCTCCAGTTGTTATGGTTTTGGCTCAGGATTGTGTGGCCACCTGCAGCCTAGATGGGTGAATTTTGCTCTCCAGGTAAACACAGGCTCTGGAGAACCCTTTTTCTAAAGGTCTCATTCGAGGCTGTAGTCAATAAGTGGGTGAAATATGTGTCTACTTAATGATGGTGAAAATTGAAGGTGTCGAGTAAAGCAGTTGTAATTGCGTTTAATGCTGAGACAATGAACCTAGTTAAGATTCAATTTGATCTTCCCTTTTGTTCCTCACTTCCAGTAATAAATGGTTAATTACAAGTTTCAAAGGCTCAGTGCAATTTGACAGCTTGCAGAAATCACAGTGATCACCGTACCGTCAGGAAGAAGTGTGACTCCTTTGTTTTTCCAGATGAAAATATTTATTCTTTTACTGAAAATGCTAAGCAATCTCCTGGCTTGAAACTATCAAGCCATAGCCTCTCCCCTCATGTTTGGCAGGGGTGGGAACTGACAGGATGTGTCCATCTGCTGAGTGCTGTGAACACAGGCCTCCCACATCGCAGCCACAACCTCTGTGCTGATGTCTGTGTGACCCCTTCTGCTCTGCCACCACGAGGTACCTGGTAGGGCAAAGGCCAGTTCCAGACCTGTTCCATCACCATGGGATAGGGCAGCCCCTCAGTAAGATCCCACATTTGAGCCTCATTTGACCTAATTTGTAGCTAAATTTGCTCTCTAAGCATTTCTATTGCCAAAACTTTCGAAACCTGCAAACCCAAATCCACTCAACTCCCGCCTGATCCATATTTGCTTAGAGGAAACACCAATATTCCCATGGATGACTGGGCTGAGATCCTCCCTTTGCTCGAAGCAGTGACCCCTGCATTATGGAAGTGGGGTATTTTAAAAAGTCATTGCAAACCCACAATTCATTTGTTATTGCCTATGTTTAAAGTGTTCAGTGGATCCTGGGGGAACCTCACCCTGTAATTTTCACAGCTTGGGGCAGAAGCTGTCAAGTAAGCTAGTTGCATATATGGCTGTTGACTAGTATTGTAGTCCCACTTAATTTGAGCATTACAGTCAGGATTTCTTTGTTGCTTTATTTATTAGAGATCGCTGAAACAGACTGAATTTGCACAATCAGGCACAGGACATCAGTGTTGTACTTTTGTTGCCTTTGACATTCATGGAGATTTCCTGCAAACAGCAGTAACTGCTGGTTTTCTGAACCAAAGACACTGTGAGCACTAAATTAACAGCACCTTGCTATGAAAATGCTGAGTGCATTTTAGATAGACAGTAGTACTCATATATTCTGTTTTACTATATATTTTACTTCAAAACTCCAGGTGCTTTAAATATATGGATGTAAAACGTAATGACTAAAAAAGAAAAAGTCTGAGGAGACAGAGTGGGGCATAGAAAAAACACAGTACAATTTCCATTTTGTACCTTGCTCCTCTTTTTAGGCTCCAAGTTTCCTCAAGGAAGTAATCTGCTGACTGGGATTATTACTCAAGATAGTTTCCTCAAATTTAACAATCTTCTCACTGCGGGACAAAGAAAGGGAAGGTTGTATCCCAGTAACTGGGAAATGTGTGGCAAAGTCAGGGTAGATACTAATCTGCTGATCCTAGTACTTTACTGCACAAAGCCCACGTGTGCAAAAGGCATTTGCATATTTTCTCTGTCCCTGGCCAAATCATACTAATAAGACAATTACAATTGCACCTTCTCCCTTGCAGCTGAGAAAGAAATAAACCCAGAGCCACCCCCTTCCCTTTGCAAATATTCCCCTAACTTTTAGAAACACTGACAAGCACCATCCAGGTCAACAAATTTAGGAAAACTCAAAATTAAGATGCAGTGTCACTGAGCTGTGTTCTCAGAGTTTAACAAAAGAGATTACAATTTAATAATCATAGTTCTTGTAAGTTGCTTGTAACATCGAATAATAGGGCTACTCAATGTTGCTGGTTTTTCTCATTCATTTCATCTCTTAGCCTGTCCTTCTACTTATTTCCTGTTCAGCATAGTATTTAAAGTTGGTATAATGGATTTTCTGCAACTGACCCATAAACAATTAAGCAAGGGGTGCTTCTCTTAGGGAATATATTTGATTTATAATCATTTTTCATCATTAAACCCCCTAAAAAGCCCCAAATAGCACCCATTTATCTTAAACTTTTGGTACCTCCTTGAACTACAGAGTTTCCACTCTAGCTCATCTTCTGTTTGTAAGGTAGAATGCCTCCTCAAGCCTTAACTGATTACCAAAATGAGAGCTGAAAGCAAAACAAGAGGTATCATTACAATCTTGAAGGCAGAGTGCAGGAGCTGTCTGCAATCTAATGACTTTTGCAATTACACCTTGACTGAACCCAACGATGAAGTTGCAGCCCTTTCCTTGAGTGCTGTTGTGGGTATTTACTGATGAGTAACAGGTACTCATCAACATGCCGTGACCCAGATCTGACTGAGGATTATAGTTTGCGCTGGTGAGAAAGGGGAAGCCAAGACTGGGGGAGTGTTTGCCTAGGTTCTAAGGTACTTTGATTTTCCTTGTGTTCTTTTTGGCAAGTGTCTTGCATTAGACTTGCAGTCAACCAGTAGAGAGTGAGAAAGTTATCCAGCATTTTTCCTTAAACAAATACTGCTTTGGTAAGAGCCTAGAAGCCTTTGTCAGGAATAGGTCCCAAGAAAAAGCATTTTCTGCATTCCAGAGTAAGCTCCTAAAGAGCTACTACCCAGAGAAACCAGTCAGGGAAACATCTCATTAAGATCCTCTTCACTCTGAAGGAAAATTGAGGTTTGGGAGCATAAATGTCATGGAGAAGATACTGGACCAGAACTGAGAGGAGAACCTACTTTTTTCTAGTTTTAGATGAACTCCATGTGGTATGTGAATTTGGCAGGGAGGATTGTCTTATGCTCCTTGACACACACCAATTCCAGATCTTGGCTCCATTTCCTATCTGTGGCCTATGGCTGCCTTTAACCCTATTTTAAGTGTGTTATGATTTTTTTTCTCCCACGGTTGTAGACAATTCTGAGTCCTCACAGCCCTGAATGGGCTGAAATGCTCATTCCTTTCTTGAGATCTGATAGCAGGTCCAGTCATACAACATAGTGTAAAAATAACCCATGTCTACTGGAACTCCTTTGCTTCTCAGGTCTGAGTCTGGGTCTGCTGGAGACCAGTTATTATTTTTCATTTACTGTGATGCACTTTGGGATAGGCATTAAACTGCTGCCATTTCTGCTCTCCTCTTTCTGCTGTCACTGTTACTTTGTCAAACATGTGGAAACATCATGTTTTTAAAAATCAATAGCTTTTAGAGAAGTAATGAAGGAAACCTATGTCACCAGCTTGGAGAGATGGAGGAAGGATTTAAAGGTGTGAAGACACTGACTAACAAATCAGTCCTTCCCTCTGGTCTGCTGTCACTGAAGTCCAGATGGTACCTGAGCATCCCAGAGGCTGAAGACAAAGACCCCCCAGTTCAGACAGACGGTTCATTACGGTGCAGAGCGAGGACCAGCTGCACAGAGGAGCCTGTCTATTACCTTGCTGCTACAGCTGCTTCCTGCTGAAGTCTGCTACGTGCCCACTGCTTTGGTAAAGGTTAACTTGTGATGGGGAGTTTTAATTGTCTATTATCTGCCCAGAAGGAACAAATTATCTTAAACAGAGCAAGGCAAAAATCTTCTTTTCCTGGCTATTTTTCTGTTGTTGTTGTTGAGTATTTTTGAAAGAAACACATACATCAGTCAAAATCATGAATGAACAAAAGAAAGATAACGGCAGTGATGTGTTCATTGAGGAAGGAGACCTTGGGTCACGCAGATCCACCAGCAATGAATCTAAATAAAGTCAGGGAGAGTATCACTGACTACTGCAATTATTATTGCTGTGATTGATAATGTAGTTGTTCAGCTAATGTGACGATGTGCGTGGTCTGAAGGTCAGCAGCACAGCTGGTGAGGTGGAAAACCATGCTGTTGTGATGGGATGGGCTGATGCTTCATGGTCTGATACACAGCTCTTGTAAATCAAGATTGATTTGCATTACAGTGCCCTGATCCTGTGCTGTCCTGTATGTGGTAGCTCTGCAGGATTGGTCAGAAGTTTGTCCAACTTCAGCCTTTCAAGTTGAGTTGCTAACTTTTATTGATTCCTTCCTTTAGTTTTAGATGGAATTTAGGTTTCAGAAGAGAAATAAAATGGATTTATCTGTTTCCCTCAAAAAAATAGTAACATAAGAAATCCTTTTGTAGGGATATGACTAGTTTTACTTACTTCTGAGGAATACAAAGAGATTTAATAAGTGATTTGGAGAGGAGAGTAGTGTAGTGAAATTTCTGGTAGTTCATTCACTCATGGGCAAAACAGAAAGAGGTGGGAGACCTGAAGTGAATGCTAGATAACCTGTAATGATGAAGAAAAGAGTACAGAATATTAAAACATAAATTGTGCTAAGGACATCTTTCAGTGTAGATTTATATATGTTTTATTGCAGGAGTTCAAAACACTTAAGATTACAGATTAAGTCAGTGATTTAGAAGCACAGAGTAATGTACATATGACATAATTGAAGAACAGAAAACTGGTGAAGGAATATAAAGGAGCTCTATGCTTTTCTGTTCCCACAGACATGACTCTCATATCCAGGTATAACCCATTGCTGTAGTTCAAACTGAGAAGAGCAGGAGAGACATGGGCATTTTTTTTGCAACTGCTGAATGCAGGGCAGAGCAAGGCACTCAGAAAGAATAAAGAACTGGAAACTCTTTCCACAGTAGCAACTGTAATTAGCATTTTCTTATTTATTATACATAATCAGCAACAGGAACACGAAGTAAGGTTTGTCCCTGAGTTACAGCCTGATTTGGTAAAATGTCTGAATGTGCCAAATGTGTAGTTACATTGCACAGATGAGCATTTTCTTTTGATTCTCAAATTTCCTTTCTGGATGTTTTGAGACCTCATATATTTGGGACAAGCTTTCTTCTGGTACTAAATTATTCAGGCTGAAATCACATAAAAATAGAAGATTGGACAATTTTAAAGGTAACTAGAAATCTGAATACCATCTTTATTTATTATCAAATAGGGAACAAATTTGAAGCTGCTTTACTGCATTGTTGTATAAATATTGACTAAAGTATTGCTGTACAAGGAAGTTATTACTCAGTCCTCTAAAGACAGAAAGAAAGAATCTTTCATTCATTTCATTGTATTGCCAGAGTCTTAGAAGTCATTCATTCTAGGAAGAAAAGACATTTTACAGGTAATTTACTGTATTTGTGCCTTCTGTCCCATGGGCTATAATGCAGGAAAAAGTGTCAGCTTGTGCTTCCAGTTTTCATTTGTCTTAGATTATTCCATCCTCCTTCTTCAGTGTAATCATTATACTCCGGTTTGGCTCCCTGCAGAGAGCCTGAATGGTATCACTTGCATTTAAGGCTTTCTTCACCTAAAGGATCTTTTCTGTTCCTGGAAATAAACATTAAAGCCAAGAGAATATTTGCTGTTACAGTGGAGACAGTTTTCTGAGATCTGTTTGTACTCTCAGGAAGGAGAGGGGTACTGTGGTGGTGGGTCCTCCTCATCACAGGCCGTTGCTACACATGGAGAAGGGCCAATGGAATAAAGACACTATTTCTGAATTTGAGATGCAGACAAGTCTTTTCCTGTAAAAAGTCAAGAAGTTTGTCTTTGTAGACACTTATATATGTAGGATTCATCAATTTGTCAGTGTCTTCTGTTAAACTGAACACAATACCACATGCAAGGTTGTGACAGTAAACCATCATGGAAACCACTGTCTCTTATGAACCAAAGAAGAAAACCTTAGTGAAAACACAAAAGTGGCCCCCAACATCCTCTTAAGGCTCTGCCACTCAATTGCTGTATGAGTTCAGCTTTTCACATACTGGAAATATAAAGCTCATAAAGTATCAGTCCCCCACACCCTGGAACACAGGCACTTTTGGGAGAAAAACTGGTGGTTATTTGAAACTATGATTAAAGATGTGGGTGATCTCTGTGTTATTTTCAGTTAAAGCAGTCAATACCTTTGGCCCAAGAGAGAAGAATCCCATTTATGGACTGGATTCACAAGTGAGTGTGTGCAACCCAGCTGACAAACCATTGATGACTCTCCTCAGTGAACCTGTCAGCAGGACAGATGTTGTAAACTCCTTCTAGGTTAAAAAAATCCATTAAAATGGTCACCTCATGCTGTTTTTGTGGACAGATGTTATTTTTCTACTGAGGGTTCAAAAATATTCCAGGTGTTGTCCTGCAGACAAAGGTCCTTGTCTCCCAAAGATGCTAATACAGAAATCAAATGTGTGACGTTTCTGGAGGGGTTTGTGGAAAGTGGGGGGCATCTCCTCCCTGGGCAGGCAGGGGCAATGCTTTGTTTCTCAGTAATTAAAAGCATGACTGAAAAGATGCTGTTCAAGGCAGCCCTTTGGTCACCAGGGAACTACCTTTTTGGCAGTGCTGGCCACAGACTGCTACAGGAAAAGTCCAGGCCCCCCCAGAGGCCTGTTGTTTTTTTTTTTTTTTTTAATTTTCTAGAGGGAAGAATCCACAGCACTGCATTGTATGGATCAAGCTGTGGGATCGTCTGCTCATGGCTCTCTAACTCTCCTATGTCTCTGTTCACCATGTAAAAAGAGGAGCTAACAGTCATGTTGTACATGTTTTGTAGTAAAAGCATCTCTAGCTGTAGGCACACAGAACAAGAGGATCCCACCACTGGCCAGAAATCCTTGCTGCTTCTGACACATTAGAGGGGGATCAATGGTTAACACATCTACGACCTTCCCCTCAAAAGAAATGTGAAGTTTTTCTATGTGCATGGGAAAAACTGTCTTCTGCATTGAGAGAGCAGAGAAAGAGAGATAAAGGCAAAAGAAAAGCATTGATGGGGTATGGGGTGAGCTCATATCAATAATTCCATTCTAAAATGGAAGTAGGAACTGTCAGAGGGAATTCAGTGCCCCCATTTCTTACCTCCCTGGAGATTGGACCTGGCAGATGACTCTTGCAATGTCAGTTTGCAACCTTGTGTCCCTGCCACAGCCTTGTAGAGCTTTGGCATATGTCTCAGCACACACCACTCTGTTAAGCCACACAGTTGTTTTAACATTCTCCTGAACTGTTTTCTAGGGTAGAGTTAAGGCTTTTTCAATGTCTTAAGGAGCAAGGTTATAATATTTCATAAATGTAATGTATATATAAATATGTTTATAATATTTTTCCTTGCTGGAATATTCCTTCTGGGATAGTTTATTTGAAATGTACGGGATAATTTCTCCACCTTTGGACAAATGTAATTTTTTTATCTTCTTTCTGTGAATTCTATTCTATTCTATTCTATTCTATTCTATTCTATTCTATTCTATTCTATTCTATTCTATTCTATTCTATTCTATTCCTTATGCCATGGTTACCCCTGGAGATACCATTACCTCCAGTACCAGCTGACACTAAGTGCCCTTACTAAGCCCAGAGTCTGAATTTAAAGTGGAACTGAAGAGTAACATGACACATACCCAACTTCAGCTCAGGGTATTCTGTTCCTCCCACTCAGCAGCTTCTCACCCTGTTGTCTTTCCCCAGAAAGGTGTTAGACCTCAGTAACTCTAGCTGAACTCTGCAGGTATGGAGCCCTGGAGACTGAGCTCACAGTTAAAGCAGGGCTTTGTTCTCAAGAGATGTCAGCATGAGGTCATGCCGTGTTACAGCAAGAAGGTTCATGATGCCACCTTAACAAGGTAGCCCTAAGCTGTGTTTCAGGGCATAAAAGGACTGGAACAACTTGGAGGAAATCCATCAAATAAGATGAAAGAACATCACAGACACACACACAAAAAAAAAGGAATGAAAAACCCACTGTGATATACTAGGCTATGAAGCACAAAAGAAACAATGAAAGTAGTAACTTCAGAGAGTGCTATTCCTTTTTCAGGCCTGTCTTTGATCTTTCTTTTTGATTCCCTCAAGGGTGTCTTCACAGCCCTTGGATGTAGAATTGCTGGCACTGAATCTTCACCCATGTGATGGCCAAACAGACCTGCCTGCCCGTATGATGTACTTTTGCTATGGCACATCTGCAGCCTCCGAGCCAGCCACAGCCCCTGTAGTGCATGCAGAGCGCAGGTAGATGCCGAGTTTCAGAAAGGAAGGGCTGCCCTTACCCAGCCTTGGAGCACAGGCAGTTTATAAACTGTTCCCTTTTCCTGTGCCATTGCTGCAGGCTGGTCATAGTGTTTGTGCTTAGCATCTTCTGGGCTTCTTTTCCTAGGGCAAGCTCATGCACATCTTCACAGACCTCACACATTCTGCCTGCAATGGGACTCCCACAGGAGCATCTGCATCTACTGAGTAGCTAAGCCCAGAGTTTGGTCTTTCTGGAAAAACAGCCTTGGGATTGTTTCTGGTACAGTTTTAGAAAGAAAAGAAGAGGTCAAAATTATCCTTAATACTTAAAATGTAGTACTGATAGTGGATTCTACTGTCTGTTCCTTGCTTGCTGTTTACCGAGGAGAAGGACTCAGAGAGTAAGTCATCCCAGATCGCAAAATGAAACCACTCCGACTGTGGTAGGAAGGTGAGCACCTCTGTCCCATGACCATGACACAGTGCATGGGCTGTGATGAGCACAATGAGACCTGGAGAGAAAATGAGGCTATCCTGACAAATTTCAGCCTTAAGTGCCAGTAATGAAGCCAAACCTCTCTGTTTCCACCCCTGTCCCCTGCATGACTCAGGTGTTGCATATTCCAGATTTATTGTCTTTCATAAAAGTTTCCTGGGATTTAATAGAATAATATAATTCTTTAGGTCGGAAAAGATTTTTAAGATCATCAACTCCAACAATTAATCTAGCACAGGTGTTCAGCCTGGAGAAAAGGAGACTCAGGGGAGACCTTATCACTCTCTACAACTGCCTGAAAGGAGGACGTAGACAGGTGGAGGTTGGTCTCTCCTCACAAGTAGCAAGTGCCAGGACAAGATGAAATGGCTTCCAGTTGCATCATGGGAGATTTTGATTAAGTATTAGGGAAAAAGTCTTCACAAAAAGAGTTGTCAAATATTGTAACAGGCTCCCTGGGGAGATGATTGATTCAACATCCTTGGAGGTATTTGAAACACATGTAGAAGGGCTGCTTAGGGACATGCTTTAGTGGTGGACTTGATAGTGTCAGGTTTATAGCTGGACTTGAGGTTCTTTTCGAAACTAAATGTGTCTGTGATTCTGTGACTGCTATTTCCAATCAGTTCTGCTAAACCATTTTGCCTGCCATTCATTTTACAGCTGCAAAAGGACAGTATTTGAACAACCAGCTGAGCTTCCACTGAGCAAGAAAGGAAGTTAGAGCAAACCCTGTAAACCAATGTTTGATTAATTTCAGCCGGCTTTAATTAAGAAGTTCTCCCTCCTTAGTTAATTATGTGTTTTCTGAGAAGCGGATTTGGTTATCTGAAATCAAACAAGGGATGGTGTTTCTGTCATCTCATCAGTAGAGGGTATACCAGCTCTGGGAAGTAAGGCAGTATTAACAAGTATATATAGAGAAACACACTCCCACCAGGCACTAATAGGATCCATCTTTAATATTTGAATTTCCTCTAGTATACTACGTATTGTAATGTACCGTCTTTTGTACTTAATGCTTTCTGTTGATTGCATTTTAGTCTTGTGATGGTGCTCTGTGTAGAAAAGAGGATTATTTTGAAGTAAGGTAGGGCTCAAGCTTGAAATTTCTGGAACAGACATGCTTTTATATGCATTATTTTCAAAGCACCAAAACATTTAGCTTCCAGTCTCTGAAAATCTCTCTCTTTTCATTTTTAACCCAAGAAGTGCTGAGTCTTTCCTTCCTTTGGGGATCAGGATCTTTTAAAATAGGCTATAGAGGCATTCAGATATCAAACCTTCTAAATTAACAGTAATTCCTGAAAATTTAGACCATGCTTAGGAAAAGATATCTATGCTCTTCATCTGCAGCAAATGCATATGTATAAGTTGATGCTGTTAGTGACTTGATTATGGTGCAGAATAATCAAACCAAAATTTTTGGTCCTGTAAGTTATCAACCTGACTGACAAAGAGAATGCAACAGATGAATGACAGAAACAAAACAGGACAGCATAGGAGGTTGAACTAAAATGTGATCACCAGGACAGCAGGAATCACATGGACCACTGCCTGTTTATTCTCCCTAGGCTCTATAAATATGTCTTTCTGCAACAAATGCGGACCATAGAAAACTGCAAATCTCCACTTTTATGGCTTTGAATCTTAGCTGTGAATTGAATAATTTACATTACTCAGCAGTGAAATGGTGCAAAGTTGTTTGAACATGGAGGTAAATGCGAGTCTTTTATAAGAGAAACACTTTGCAAAAGAAAGGTGTAGGAAAGTCAAGATGTGTAAGCAAGACACAGAATAACCTCAAGGGTGATGTGCTTAAGCTTCACTGAATAAACAACAGAATGATTTGATATCCTTCCCAATAAACTTTACAAATAGTACTGCATGTCTGGACGTATTTCATACTCTCAAGCTAACAGTGTGTCAGAAGTGGCAGCATTCACGCCAAGACTCCACTCAGCCACGTTCCCTAGTTAAGTGCAGGGACAGTAAATTTCACAGCATCTTTAATCTTTGTCTCAAGTGTAAATAGCTTCACTTGGGCTTTAACAAAAAAAAACAAAAAAAACCCCAAACAAACAAAAAAATTGAAGTCCTTGCCTTTTTGATGGTTTAATCTCAGTGCTGATGCTTGTTGATGGATCAAACGCTCAGTCCTCTATTTTTAAATCATTTAACTGGTTCAATAACTGTCTTAGCCTTTGCGTTGATAGTTAAATCAATTCTTAAGAAAGAAAATAAGCTTGTCAGTGAATCATACCCAAAGGTCTACCTTTCCTTAGAGCCAGTTGCAGTTTATATAAAATAAATCAACTCTGAACTTTCTCTGAAATGAAAAGGAATGAAGAGAGCAAAAGCAAGAAAAACCAGAAACAGTAATGGGTTAACTGTTGCCATCCTGGTACCACAGCGTAGATTGCCATAGACAGTCATATCTCTGCCATTTACAGTGAGTGGCTGCCATCACCATGCCTGTCCATTTAAGTATCTTTACAAGCAAAGCACAGTTGTATGAAGTAACATTGGACAAGAAAAGTTAAAATGTTTAGAGATTCCTTAGACCTGAGCTGGACATCCTTGCCCAGGAGAAACCTCCATGGGATTTGAATCCACAGAAGGACCTCAGCACTGGAAAATGTTTCTGTGTCCTGGGCAACACTGTGATGGACATCAAAGAAGTCCTAGATCTGTTTGATAGGGCAATAGAGTAGACTGCTCCTATATTGCTCAATAATTAAGTTTTTCGTCTTTTCCTAAAAGTTTAGTCTGCCATGAGATGCCAGGGGAGGTTTATGAAGGGGTGCCTGAAAGACACTTCCAGATGAAACTTCTATTGCAGTGGTTCCTGGAATTGCAGGGCATTGGACTTGAGGACATAATTGTAGGGACAAACTGAGCTAGAAACAGAATACAGAGAAATGTTCCTATGTCCTCTAAAATAAGACATGTTAATCACTTAGTGTCAAAATGAAGAAAAGACAACAGAGTAAGATTAAAAGTGCATCTTCCTGCTGTCACTTTTGCTGTCAGATACTAAATCTCTTTGTGCCTCACTTTTTCAGTTGCAAAATGAAAGGTTTTCTTTCAAAACTTTAACTTCCCCTGCAAATGTCTTCAATTTTCCTTTCTTTTGAGGGACAGAGATTGAAATAATTTGACAATTTATTTCTTTCCTTCACAATTGAATGAACTATAAACATTTATTTCTATGGTTGTCTTCCTTGGTCTCTACAGTTTTTCACAGATTAGCAAAAAGAAGTTTTGTGACTTTATCTTGTTTGCAAAGTTTAAAAAAGCTTTATAGTGGAGAAATTTAAAAAAAAAAAATGGAACATAGCATTAGAAGGAGAACACAAGAAGACAATTTCAGCATTCTCCTTGATAAGGGAAACACTCCCAAAATGTAGTTTTTCTAAGATTAGGGAGAAAAATTATATTCTACCATTGGAAATATTGTTTGCATGCTTTTTTCTATACGAGCAAATACATACAATCTGAAGTCAGAATTTGGGCCACAATGCTTTTTCTACTGGAACATCCTTTTTTGAAATGAATCCTATAGTGCCTTCCAGTGACATCCTTTGGTCCTGCATTATAGCCTTGCTTGGAAACAGACCTCTTTAATAACATCAGCATTCCCAGAAAAATCCCTAAGTTATATATATATATATTTATTAAGCATTTGAACAGCATTATTTGCTTTTAAATGAAGAAGGATTTTAACTTGTTGCTTCCAATTAAAATAATAATAAACATTTTCCCTGATGATAATGACATACAATAGTGTTAAATTGGAAATGCAAAAGCTTTTTCTGTTGGTACAGTGTAAGTTACAGTATCATTAAATATATAAGCAGCCATTTATTGCTTGTGTTATTTTTGAGGTGCTTAAATGAAAATTTGATTTGGCTCTTATTGGAACTCAATAAATATTCCTGTAATAGTCATAGGGTGTTTTAATGCTTTACAGAATCATTGTCATTAAATTGAAGGCAAGACACTGGACTTAAATGAAAGAAAAATGGAAAAACTCAATAAATCAGGATAATAAAAGTTTTTCTTTGTGTTGTTTGAAGTGTGTTGAAATGGATCTGTCTCTTAAACTGCCTTACAAAGGCCAAAGTAGCTTAATTGCTTTAGGGCTTGATTATGCCTGCATGAGTCACCTGTGGCAGTAAAAAACCACATTTCAGCACAGAAACTTGAGGATGAATTTTGCTGCTGTGTTGGTAGATTCCATCTGAAACAATGTTCAGGTAAGAACATCAAGGACTGGTGGAGAATGTGGAAGGCACAAGACTTGGGGATAATTCCTTGTAATTTTATATTGATTTTCTCCAGCTCCTATGGTTTACTCTGGCATCCACTGCCAACACACAAAGTGACCCTCAAGCACTTCATGAAATATGTCTTACGAAGTATATAAAGTGTATATATGACATGAGGTATATCTTAAAATGCATTGGTCAACATTATTCTCAAAAACACATTGATGCTCATAGGTGTGTCTTAAACATCTTAGAAGTGTTCTCTTTGTATGAACTTCATCAGTGTAAATTTATTACTGAATTTGTCTGTGTATTTCATTTAAAGAAAATTTAAATCATACTTTCTTGGCTAGCTAAGTTACCTAGATGAAAAGTAGAATTTTGTGATTCAAATTACTAATGTTGAGTCTTGTCAGGGTTTGACAGCTAGTGACTCAAACAAGTATATAGAGGCCTGATCCATTCTAAAGGGAACTGATTAACATAATGAGCTCTAGCCAGGGAGATGGGAAAAGTGTGACAATTCAAGATAGTCTGAATGCAAGAGTTAAAACTGCTTGGAATTGCTGCACCCCTCCAGGTACTTTTCAAGCTGACTAAGATAGTATCGTGCATCAAAAGCCCTGTACACATCCTGCTGCGCTGAAATCTCTGTGGTTTTTTTTATTAGTAAAGTTAGAAACCTCTAGACTTGAAAATCCTTTTCATGGTAGCCAGTCAGCATTCAAATGAGCTAGAGATGAGGACACATGAAACACTGTCTTCATACTTTCCCCTGTATTATTCAGTATTTAATTGGTTAGCAGAATTTCTTGATTGAGAATGCAAAAGGGAGGACAAATATAAAAAGGGCTCAGTAGCCATGGCAACAGAAAATAATTCATTTAGTCACAGCATATGTATGTAGAGATGGGAAAAAGAAGCCTTCTAGAATGGCTGCCAGTTCACTTACCCTGTAAATAGAGAAATAAATACAGAGGCATAAAATTCCCTGAGCAGTGACATGACCCTTTGCATCTGGTTTAGCTTCAGATCAAAACTGTCTATCATATCTAGGGATTGTTTTCTTTCTTCTGACCCATTATGTAAATATTGTTCTTAAAAGTGTGCTTCCCCTTATTTCATGATTGAACCAGTTTCCATATATTGAGAGCTGCCTCCCATAGAAATATGACAGATTTGTATATTACTGTGTAAAATAAAATATTATAGACAGATAACTGCTGATGTCATGCTCTAGAGATTTTCCAGGTCAGGACTCTGACATGGAGACTCATGATTGCTTGAAAAATTATCTCAGATTCAAATAAATCCAGCACGTACTGGTCTACAAAGTCATCCTGTGACTGTGAAGAGCAGCCAGATGTAATAAAGCCTGGAAGTGTTGCATATTTTGGAGCTCCTGGCACTGCGATTCACAGCTGTGAGCATACCCACAGCCACAAAGTTTAAAAAAAGGTACAAAAGTATAAAAAATGAACATATTGGGGTAAAAAATGTTGCAGAATCAAGAGAATCAGAAGGCACTCCTGATAGTCACATGCTTTATTCATCCTTCTGCTTTCCATGTGGGAATTTTCTGTTTAAACTACCCTACCAGTTTCAGGACCTACTTTTTCCTGGGACTGCAGAGCAATTTTTCTTCAGTCATCTGAACCCAATTATTTATTTTTATTACACTTCATTCACTTCTTTTTCCCTTTTTTGGTGAAGAGCAGTGATCAAATAAACAGCAACAAAGACAAAACACGAAAAAAAAGAAATTTAACAAAAGACATGGTAGTTTAAAAGATCCTTCTCAAGTGGTTCGGAAGATCCTTCTCATGTTGAATGTCAAAGACTCATCAACATTCAAAACTAAAAGTTTGCAGAATATCTTATCATTTCTGCTTGTCTGTGGCAAATGCAATATGCAAATTAAAACAGAACTCTGCTTTTTGAGTTTTCAGTTTTAAGTACAGAAAAGACATGATAAGAGGAGTATTGTACTAAGGAAGAGTTGGAAAGAATTTAGAAAAAGAGATAAATAGCCCTTCTGCTAAGTTATGTCTGACTTCCAGGAAAGAAAAGTTGGTTGCCTCATAGGGGATGACATGGTGCTGAACAAAAACTTTCACAAAGGCATTTTACCTAAATAATTGCTTGTTACCAAATACTGTGGGAGTGGGATGATTGGAGGATGTAATGAGACTTTTTATGTGATTCTCCTCCTCTGTATGTGACCGTCAAGTTGTACAAACCATTTTAGTAACACACATTGTAGGCTAAAACCAGGCAATGCTATTCCAAATTAAGGTCACAGTTCCTGCTAAGGTAGCAGGTAATACCAGGTCTGAAAGTCTGAAGGTATAAAATTCTGGAGAGGAATGCTTTTGTATGTGGACATTGTGAACTTCAGATCATTGAGCCTTGGAGGAAGATTTAGGGTACATGAACTTCTTAAAGCCCAACTGTACACTGAGGAATAGATTAATTGACCATGTATAGTGAACCTTCACACTCACATCCTAAAATGAACACAAAGCTGATGGACAGCTTAGCACATTAGTCTGTCTATAATCTATTCTATGTGGTAAAGACAGATTAAGCACAAGTAAAGTCTGTTTCACCTATTAACTGGTTATTACCATGTTGGGTTTGCATGCTCAAACAAGAAATCTGCTGGGCTGGAAAATATTCACTTTGACATTTCTTTAAATCACAGTCTGATTTTTTCTCTCCTTTTTGAGGTTCATTGATTGAATTTGCTGTCACTTTCAGTGTTAAAAATAAAGCTTCATGTGAACTCTCTTCAAGCCTCTCTGTAGTGATTATGTTACACACTTGTGCACTCTACTCACTGTAAATCAACTGAAGCTGAACTGAACTATATCCCAGGCCATTCAGAATGTTGTTGGAAAAAATATTGAATAAGAGAAATGAAGAACCAGACCCAGGTTAATAACAGCAGGACTAACTAGTCTTCAGTAGTCTTGAATATAATTTTTTTTCCAGTGGAATCATTGAAAGGTGTTGTTGAGACATGGTTGTCTCTGCTACCACACAATTTGTGAATATGTTTATCAGCATAGAGCTTTTACTAGCACAGATCTTTGTGGAACTCCACTGTTTCCTTCCATAACTTACTACTATCTTCTTTCCAAATACAAAAAATATTTTGAAAGGAAAAACTGAAAATTAACCAAAGTAGAAATATCTCTGCATGGGTAGAAATTTTGTATAGCATTCCAAAACTATTTTGTGGTGGAAAGACACATGTCCCATGACTTACACTTGCTTGAGATTCTAACTGATTGGCAGAGAAAGGAAAAAAGCTGGCAACTCGTACAAGTCAATGGACTCCAGGGATTATTTGTGAAGCTCTATAGGGTATTGAAGCAGCTGATTTCCATTAACAGTTATAGATACTGGTCATTCATCTCAAAGAGACAATTTGGGAAGTCTCAGCCCTGCTGTAAAGTGTGACATTATAAATATTTGCCTGAATATATCAACAGCTCTTTATATTCAGGGGATCTGGAGAAAGCCCCTGAAGAGAGATTAAAAAGCAGAAGGATTTAGAGCCTCATAGCAATATCAAGGATTATCAAAACATCTCTGTGCGGGAGAGCAGAATTTTTGTGTCAGACCTTCCCTATCTCCGGGAGGGAGATTGGTCAAATCTCTTTGTAGGGAAGGATTGCTCAGTCTCTGTTAGAATTATACCCAGCAGGAGACAGTTTAGCTCCATTCTAAAGAAGAGCTTTAAAAGATTTCACTTGAGAATCAGTCAGTCAGCTCAGAAAACATCGTATTACAATTGAGGGCAATTAACATCTAACGAGAAATGTGTGGAGTTCGTGCTTAGTTTAAGGTTCTCCATCTGGGGGGTCTCTTTTGTGTTCTCTCTGCCAGTTCCCGTCAGATTGGATTACACTAAGCTTAAAACATCCGTGCAAGCAAAAGGTAATTACTTGAGGAGCAGAAAAATCCAAGGGAGAGTCTCAAGGATGCTCCTATACTTTATGTGATGCTTACCAACATGTTCCCTGTATCTGTTACAGAAATAGACAGTCATGCTAAGAACTTTAAATAAGTACAAAGTTTTTTCAGAGGAGATGAGTAGTTTTACAAAGCATATGTAGGACACCAGCATTATTACTGTAACAAAGTGGAAAGGCAGGCTGAGATCACTGAAGGCTCTCAGGATCTCTGCTCCTCCAGTGTAGGTCCTCCTGAAATTCTCAAGACCAGTTCACCTGCCTTCCTGAAAAAAAAAAAACAAAACCCAAAAAACCAACCAAAAAACAGTTTCGTAAAAGAGGATGAAAATGCCATATATTTCTCTTCACATATCCTCCCCTTTCTACTTTTCCAGTCCTGCGAAAGGTATTTGGCCTTTGGGACGATCCTGTCTAGGTGTCTTCACGAAAAGGGGCAGATCTTTGAGAAACACATGGATTTTAGTTTAGCACCAAGGTACAAGACTCTTAAGTGGCTCTGTGATCCTTATTTTGTTTCTATTATAATCCAGCCATGCTGATCTGATAGTTTGCACTCAAGTTCAATGCCTTAACTTCAGTATAATGCTCAAGTAAGGGTTCATGGGAGAGGAATGCTTTGAGAGAAGTCACCATAATCAGTTCTCCTGAAGCCATGGCTGTTGTGTGTCAAGGTGATTAATTTTCCCAACCGAAAACCAAAAAATTCACGATATCACAGAACCACTGAATGGGTAAAGTTGGAAGGGAGCACTAGAGGTCATGTAGCCCAACTTCTCTGATGAAACAGTATCTCCTAGAACACATTACCACTTTTTGGCA
Organism: Empidonax traillii; assembly: GCF_003031625.1. Lineage (NCBI taxonomy): Eukaryota > Metazoa > Chordata > Aves > Passeriformes > Tyrannidae > Empidonax > Empidonax traillii. The sequence continues at coordinate 2,874,855 of NW_020955198.1, forward strand.
GTCATAAAAACAATAACAAAAATTTTGCAATTTTTCATGTGTGGAAAGCTCGAAACACTTTTAATGAAAAGGAATTCTAAAGAAAGTCAACCTTTTTCATAAAGGGCAAATATTTGGTTTACTATGACAGCACAAAATGTTGTTTGATTTCAGTTTTGCTGGTTCTACTTTGAGCATAAGACTGATCACGTTTTCCAATCTATTATACAGCCTGCCTGAAAAATTAAATTAAAATGTGTTTTGGAGAAAGATCTGAAAATGACCACGTGTGTCTCTTGTATCATGCTGTTCCATGTCAGTATAATAGTTATACCATAATCTATAATATCAAAACTTTAATGAGCTACTCATGGGAAAGTAAAAATGTATCCTGCAAGAATTATCTGGAACTGTCTCTCCTCCTTACTCTGTCTCCTTCTGGGAAAGTGAAAATGGAGAAATGACAACAGAGAGAACGAGGGAGTCTGCAGCTGCAGTTAATGACTGATGACTAATTATTACTCTCAGAAATGGAGCAGAACAGATAGATGTCTATTCTCTTCTGACTTACTTGCCTGACAGATTTCTTCTTCCTGAGGTTTGTGTCGTGCTTTTTTTTTTTAAATTTTATTATTATTAATTGAAAGGAGCTAATTAACACAGAAGCCACTAAAATGACTTCTTGGTTGCTATAGTTGGTACCATAGCCTATAAACCTTGGTCAGTCACTTGGGATAGGAACTGAGCTCTGTGCTTAGTCTCTTCTCCACTATAACTGTAACAGTGTAGAATAAGATTTTTTGAGCCAATGCTTCCTAAAGAGTTTGTTAGAATATTCATCAGGATATTTATTCACTGCTCATAAATTCAAATATTGCTTTTGAATAAAAATTCATCCTTCTGAGTAAGCAGGAGGGGATAGAAGAGTTTAGTGGTGGGAATTCTGTTTCTCTAATCTAATGGGTAATTCCAGAACCTGAATTTACTGAAGGCAGTAACACAGAATTACAACTTCTTTCCCTGATGAAAGAAGGAGTGCAGTTCAGCTTGCTCATGAAAAAGTAGAAATGGCAAAGCTGGGGCAAAGTGATGCTGGGAAGCCCTGAAAATGTGGCTTAACAGATCACCTGGCCCCTGGGAGGGCTCAGGAAGGTACTATGCTTATCCCAGACCCTCAGGAGGGATGGCAGCCCCCGCCTTCTGCCTCTTTAGAGCTGTGGCATGGCCCAGCAAGTTGTAGGACCAGCATTGCTTTGTTGTGGGGAACACTGTTTGCAGTGAGCTGCATCAAGTACTGAGCATGTGTTGTGTTGATTTTATGAAATGTGTTGATCTGTATCCTGTTCTCAGTGAAAGGGTTTCCATCTCACCACTGGTGCTCTTTTCCTGTCTCTCTTGTCATTACATAATCTTTTGAACTCACAGGTGGGGAGATAGGCACAAGGAAACTAGATCCCAAATTCTTAGAGGAGGGAGCTATTCCTCCTCCTGGTTGGGGTTACAACCCTGGTTGTAACCTCTGGTTACCTCTCTGGTTGGTTGTGTTTGTTTGGGAACAACTCCTTTGTTCCCAGACCCAGAAGAGCTGGGAGAATGAAGTCTGAGAAGCAGCACAGCTATCTCCATGAGGTTTAAAGAGCATTTGGCTTAGAGCACTCTAGTCTAGTGAAATCCTTAAGAATGTCCCCAAATAAGGATGAGAATAAACCTGTATCTCCTTGGAAAGAAAATAAGACATAATGTACTCCTTATGAGAAATAATTTTTTTCTAGGAGTCCGTCCTTGGAATGGAAACTTTGAGGATGCAAGGAAAGCAGGCTTTTTTCCTTCCTACAGAATGTGTCCTGGTGCTAATTACGTTGATAAAAAGACAAGTTACAGTTCAATTGAGTGTCCAGTCTATTAGAGTGTACATTAGAAAAGTAATAACACCACAGGGGAGACTTTTCAAGGGATACACCTAGAAAAAAGTTCAGAGTTGGAATGGGATGTTGAAGCAAAAGGGTTAGGAGCGGTGGTGGTGAAGGAAAGGCAGTGTGTCAGTCATATAAACACAGCACGACATCTTAAGCAGCCTATTGATCTCCTATTCCGAACTCATGCAGGGCGACTCCCTGTCATAAAACATTCAGCAGCCAAGATCAATAAGAGATGTGGAGCACTGAAACTTGCTGCTTCAAAGTCATACTTGAAAACAACAAAAAAATATCTCTGCTACTCAAATGTCACCAGGGCACCAGCTTGGTTTGGACCCAGCTCAGCAATTTCAATGATAAAAGTTTGCTTCCTGTTTTTCCAAGGGGGAGTCCAGCTGGAAGGTGACAGGAACTGGATTTGGTTATGTGACAGGGAATCTATTTTCTACTCCTCTCTGTTTACAAAGGAGGTTCAACAAGAAAGATAAACCTAGATAACGTGAAACACTTGCTGAGGTAGAGCTGGTCTTGTTCTGTGAATTTGCCAACATTTAGCAGTTCCCTGTCCAGGATCACATCCTCCAGCTGCATGGCAAAATGCAAGGGCACTAAGAAATACATTACATCACAAAAAGATGACATTGTCTTTAGAGACATACCCTTCCCACTACGATATATATTTAAATGCTCAATGTGCCCCTTTCTTTGTTACCAATGTTCAAATATAATGCATAACTTAAAAAGGTCTGCCACTAGATTTAAAAAGTTACCAAGGTCCAAGTCAGTGACTTTTGTCTGTGGATCCTGATCTCAGAGACACCTGTGTTCTCCTCAAGCAGAGGGAGGAATAACAAGTAGGTGCATGTAGACAGCCTCAGCTTTCTCCACAGATGCACCTGGACCAGAGATTTCACATGGATATCCATGTTATAGATGTGTCACTCCTTCCTCTCCTCTTTCACACTATGTCATCCTAGAAATATAGAAGACACTGTTGAAAAAGCTTTTCCTCAGTCATTCAGTCCTATCTGCTGCCCCTGAGCAGTAACAGTGTGACCTGAACCAGAAATAAGAACCAGAAACAAGAAATGCTTGTCTGATAGGTGGGACAGGAAGCCTTACACAGTCTTCTATCTCTTCCCAGTGCTTCCTTAGCCTTACATTGAGAAAGATTTGCCAAATACCCCATCTAAACCTCCCTTGTTACTCTTCAAACTTAATGCTACCTGTTGTATCTCAAGTGGCTTCTGGGGAATAGATTTCCCACTGAAGTTAACTTTTAGGTATTAAATGCTACTGTCATGTATCTCCTTACTCACTTTTAGACTAAACAATGCTAATTCTTTCAATATCTCCTCTTAGGTCATATTTTCCATAAGATTCTGCTTCAATAAGTATATTTCTGCACTGTCTTGGGGTGGTACCACGTGGTAGCTTCTATGGCAATGTCTACTACACTGCATAGTGCCTGAGATGGTTATATACAAAGAAGACAAATTGAAAAGCCACTCAGGAATAAAATCATCTTGCTTATGTAAGACTCCATATGATTACAAAAAGCCTGTCTTTGATGTCAAAACTAACATGTTCAGATCTCTGGTGGTTCATCTACTATTTACATGTTGATTTTAGTATCTGTGTTTGTTAGGATATAGGGTTAGTATTGCCTGGACAAACAATGAACTAAACTTCTATAATGCTTTACTAGTTAGACTGGGAGCACAGCTAAATATTTTGACAAACCACAATTTCAGTAAATACTTTTCAAGTCATTAAGCTGTTGATTCCCATTACTATTCATAGCAAACATAGATGAGGCTTGGATGCTGCACTCTTCCCTCTTTTTCTTTTCCAAAAATGATGACTCTGTTCCTAACTGTTTCTGAGGGAAAGTTTTGAAGGGTGTTCTTGTAGGTGACATTCTAATTTATGAGTCTGAAGGAGGCAGGGGGGAATTAAGTGACATGATGGAAAGTTTGTTAAGTGTAATCAACAGTGAGGATAAATGCTGCTAGAGATTTCTGCATATTAATCTGGCTTTGTTTTGAGCTACTGCAGCACCTGTGACAAAACCAAAGGTTACGAATTTGGAATCATAAGCTTTGTCTCTCTGACTCAGTATAATAGAGATCTCTAATAAAAAACCTGATTAATAAAAATAACTGGACACACAGGATGTACTGTGGGTATTCCAATCCTGCACTGCACAGCACAGTGCAATGCCATGTACCACCTGCCTAACTTACCACCCTACCCAGAACAGTATGACTTTGCTATAGGTGCTGAGCCATCTCTGCAGCCCTGATGGATGTCTCAAATGGCATTAGAGACATACAGTTGGATAACTGAAACCTGCCCCTGTGGGATTCATCTCCAGGTTGAACTTCTACATATAAATATTCAGTGGTAAGTGTTTGCATGTGAGAGAGGGACTGGGTTCAATTGCTTAAGCCAGAAACCCAGAGCCTCGTGGGACATGCCTGAGATTCTATATGGGGCAGACAGTGATGGCACAAGAAGTGTGGGAGACCTGTGTCAGCCCTGACACTGTAAAGTGTGGCTAGAAAGGAAGAACAATAGTTAAACACTTGTTCATTGGAAGTATAGGGACAGATGACATTTCTGTCTAGCAGAAAAGGTGTGGAAGTTGAGGACTCATGCACAGGACACCAATGTTTGATTCTGTTGGCTGGAAACATCTTAATTTAGAGGATCATGATTTTTTTAGTAATGATTTCTATATTTGTCCTGCATCTTTGCTTTCACATAAATAATTTCCATCTTTTTCCTTTTCCAAGATTTAGTTATTCTGTTTTAGACTATTTATCTTGTCTACAAGTTCTCTAAAGCATTCATTAAAATTCTACTTTATAAATCATAAGTTTTCAAAAATATGAAGAAAAAAAACACATTTTCATGAATTATAAAAAAGTTTCCATAGAAAAGATTGTCATTACCTGAAAGTGTCCCTGATCAAATACAGGAGTCATGGTTAATCCTTACAGTTCAGGCAAGGAATAAACTACTTTTTTAATTGTTATGGCAAGTAGCCATAAAACTAAACTATCAGAGGTACATTGGATTCTTCAGTGGTAGACAATGGTTTTTTCAAGATGGAATGTATTTTTGAAAGGGATTTTCGTCTTTATCATGTATAAATATATTTATAAAACTATGAAGACCTATATGTCTAGTTAACAGATGAGTCAGGCTCAGCTTTGGAATGAACACCTGAAGCCAGGTTTTTCATAGTCATGATACCAAGTTGGGGGGGCGGGGGGGGGGCTGTTGATCTGCTGGAACGCAGGAGGGCTCTTCAGAGAGACCTTGACAAGCTGGAGAGATGGTCTGATTCCAACAGCATAAGGTTCAACAAGGCCAAGTGCCGGGTCCTGCACTTTGGCCACAACAACCCCCTGCAGCGCTACAGGCTGGGCACAGAGTGGCTGGAGAGCAGCCAGGCAGAAAGGGACCTGGGGGTGCTGATTAACAGGAGGCTGAACATAAGCCAGCAGTGTGCCCAAGAAAGGAAATGCCATCCTGGCCTGTATCAGGAACAGTGTGGCAGTAGGACCAGGGAAGGGATTCTTCCCCTGTACTCAGCACTGATGAGGCCACACCTGGAGTGCTGTGTCCAGTTCTGGGCCCCTCAGTTCAGGAAGGATATTGAGGTGCTGGAGCAGGTCCAGAGAAGAGCAACCAGGCTGATGAAGGGACTGGAGCACAAGTCCTGTGAGGAGAGGCTGAGGGAGCTGGGGTTGTTTAGCCTGGAGAAGAGGAGGCTCAGGGGAGACCTCATCACTCTCTACAACTCCTGAAAGGAGGTTTTAGCCAGGTGGGGGTTGGTCTCTTCTCCCAGGCAATCAGCAGTAGGACAAGAGGGCACGGGCTTAAGCTGTGCCAGGGGAGGTTTAGGTTGGAAATTAGGAAGAGAGTAACCAGACATTGGAATGGGCTGCCCAGGGAGGTGACGAATTCACTGCCTCTGGAGGTTTTTAAGATGAGACTGGGTGTGGTACTCTGTCCCATGGTCTAGTAACCATGATGGTGTTGAATCAAGGGTTGGACTTGATGATCTTGGAGATCTTTTCCAACCCAGTTGATTCTATGATATCATCAAATCTCCCATATTTATAATTTTCTTTTGCCTGACTCTTTGGACTTCCCTCTATCTCCTCTTCCCCTTTGAGAGAATATTTTCTGTGCTTACAGTGACACCTGCAAGTTTAGGCACAGATGGGGTGGTACTTTTTGCTGCTCACAATCTTTTTCCTGCCCCTAAAATGATCATCTCCCTGGACTCCTGGCCATTCCTGTTCGAACTGTTTCCACTCGGAATGATCCACAGATGTTCTGTAAGTACAGAGGGATGCTACCCCATGTCCTGGGTGCCAGCTGATGTGTTCTGACATAGTTATTGTGGTCTGTCCCTCTTTGCAGAGAGTTTTTTTCCTTGGGCACATGTATAAAGGGAGGGACACAATTCTATCCTCTTTATGGTGGAAACATTTTTTCATATGTGAGAAATAGTGCAAATCCTTGTTTTCAGATAAAAAATCTTGTTCTGCTACCACAGAAGTTTTCACGATCATTTACACCCCGCACTTAGTTTACCAGGCGTCAAACAACATACATGTTTTGTTCTTCCATCAGTCTCCAAAGGATGAATAATGACTGAGAAAAAACTCTTCTACTCTCACAAACTTTTCCACTCCCTCTTATCATCTTACAGGAAGCATTGAT
>NW_020955198.1:2881590-2917663 GCF_003031625.1 Empidonax traillii
TTGTTCCCGACTGCCATGGTTTAACCCCATCAAACAACCAAGCCACAGACAATCGCTTGCTCACTCCTCCACCAGAGGGATTGGGGAGCTCATAAGAAGGGCAAAAGCTCCAAAACTCATGGGTTGATATCAAGACAGTTAAATAGTGAAAGCAAAAGGTGTGCATAAAATATGCATCTATAGATTAGATAGACAAATGCCATCACTCCAAATATCTCCTCTTCCTCCTTTTTCCTCACACTTTATATACTGAACATGGTGTTAAATGACCTGGAATGTCCCTTTGGTCAGTTTGGGTCACCTGTCCTGGCTGTGACTCCTCCTAACTTCCTTTCCCAGTGTGGCAGTTACAAAAGCCAGAACAGGTCTTGGCTTTGCTCAGCAGTAGCAAAAGCATCTCTGTGTTATCAACCCTGTGTTCAGCACAAATGCAAAGCACAGCCCCATACTAACTGCTGAGAAGAAAATTAACTCTTCCCCAGCCAAAATGAGCCTACTGGCCAGGGTCACAAATGGGTAATAGGAGGATAACAAAAATGATGGAAAAGGATATATGTAGCTGACACAAGTTAAAATCTTGCCTTCATTAGAAATATATTCACCTTTTCAAGAGAGTTCCACAAATGCAAGATCTCTGTAGATATACACTGTGGCATATAGACATTTAGGGAGCATGACAGGCACTTAGGAAAAATCAAAAAGTTAGCAACCCATTTTAATAACCTCTTTCCAGAGCTTGTTTTCATACTTTGCTGGTTTTTTTTTTTTTTTCTCTTACTCCTGATTTTATACCTTGGCAAATCAGTGGCAGTGGTTGACTGAAAGATGCACTGAGGGAATAAAAGTTTCAAGAGGACATTCAGTGAACAAGGCAGCATAGAGAAGTTGACAAGAATATGACTGACAGTTATTATTTCCCAGGAACTCTTTTTGAAATTGAACACAAGTGTTACTGCTGGACCTGCAGAAAATTTAAAATGTCCAGCCTATGAGAAAGCTCTGGATTCTCAGCACTTTTATTGTCATCCAGAACTCGGGGGAAAAAAACAAACAAACAAACAAAATTTTAAAAACTGCTTGGATTTTACTTTGTTTTTCACTGACACTCTGGAAAAGGTCAGTAGATTAATTCCTTTAAGCAAGCTAAGAGTGAGAGAAGTCTATTCGAGCTGTATTTTTCCAGGCTTGACCTACTCACCCTTTAGTAGTCATAGACTGACCATCTGAGTTTTTCCAACTGCAGAGACAACTCAGGGACCCTGCTGTCTTTAGTTACCTTGCTTGTCCTCCACATTGGACCTTGAGCAAGAATACTGGTGTGGGGTTTCCTTTTGGCTGGGTTTGACACCTGCAGAATCAAGGTGCCAAGTAAACTCATTGCCTGTGGTCCTTAGGGGTTAGCCAGCAGTCAGGATGTTGTGACACCTGTCAAATGGATTTTCACTTTCTGGATGACTAAAAAGCAAAACCTCTCTTATCCATTTTCAGTTGTATTGGGGATTTCTCAGGTTTCAAGGTCATGAAAAGAGTGATGTTTATCCCTTCCAAGGTTTCAAGATAGTTTTGACTGCTTTTGCCCTTTGCATAGATCTGATGCCCTCTCATTCCTTTTCTCCCTAGAGATTAATTGGGATTATTCATGCATCAATTGGAAATGCCTGTTGGAAATGTCACCAACATGACATGCTGAAATGTAGGACTGGGTAAAACATTTTTGGTTGTCCAACCTGGATAAAGGCAGGCACCATATTCTTAAATGCATAAGTGGAGCATAACAATAATAAATATTGTGGAAAGGCCAGTAGAAATGTAAGATTCCCATATTTCCTTTGAAGAATTTTTATAGGACATTGGAAAACTCAAGTAACTACATAGGTCATAGTATATGGGTGCTAGTATGTAAACTCTATCCTGCCTTGCAAAAGATGTTAAATTGCTGCTCACTAGGATTGGTTACGTGAGAAAAGAAAAAGGTGAACAACACTGTTCCTTTAGTTATGAGAATTGAGAAGGTAGTTAAAAATGGTCCTCTTTGTAGCACTCTACAATAGTTTTGAAGGCTTCGTTTTTTGTAAATACTACTGCATATTATTCTGTGCCTACACAGTATTTTCTCCTATGAATGACTCAGGAACACAGCTTTACTGCTTATTTTGTAAAAAGGAGTCTTGTTCTTCTAGTATCTGCAAATACTCAGAGCAAAAGAGACACTCATCACTCCACAAATATCTCTGGTTTCTACTGTTTGCAAAATACTGTTTTTCCAGCAAGTGAAATTGTATATGGTTAATTAATAATGCAGTTTAGAAATTTCTAGGTGACTCACCTGCAGAACCCACTTACATGGTTTTATTTTGACTTAAGAATTTAATAACCTTCAAGAATTTCTTTGCAATACGAAGCCTCTTGTATTGGCTGCACTCAGCCAATAGCCAGGATACTAATGGTGGTGTTTTAAAAATGGATTCAAGCCTGTTCTTCTAACCAGTTCCTATAGCTGACCTGATTTAATGTCTTTGAAGTGGATGAAGTAGAGTCTTGTTGGCTGCATTCCCCCAGCAATATGAAGTTCTTTGTCAAACAGTGCCGACCCTTGAAGGATTTGGGAGGCATGTGATCATGGAGCAGATTGTCATCAGCTGCAACATGCACTGCCATTTACAAGAAACAAGGTGTATTAATGCATAGAAAAAGCTGTATAGAGTAACCTTCGAAGGTGATAATTAAGAGCTTTTATTCTCATCCTAAGTCAGTGTTTTAGGCTCTAATAGAGCAAGTACCCTGAAATCTGACCTTCTCAAGAGGTGAAGAGGTTGTGACTCTGAAACCTCCTTGGTTCCTATAACAGTTGAGGTCTTCCTGAGCTGTGCCTGGCCCCTCTGTGTACCTACCTCTACTCCCCTCCCTTACTGTCTGCCAGACTCACCTCTGGCAGTGCAGGATTGCCAACCAGAGGAAGAGAGACTGTGAAGGAAGTGAACCTCCACAACCCTCGAGAGGTAGTAGAGGCAGGTGGAGTACTGTAAGACTGTGTTACCTTCTACCAGAGATAAGCTTTTGGTAGTCTAATGACCCAGAGACCCACTAGGAAGATGAAGCCCAAGGCATCCACCATTGTCCAAGCTGTTGTTGGGTATCCCAGATGGTCTCCTTCCTTTGTGCTTGCTTCTTCTAGCCCTTAATAATCTGCCACTGTAGACAGCTGCCTACTCTGCCTCTATGTAAAACACACTATGGTGTACAAATTAGTTATAAATCAGCCACTCCAATCCAATGATTTGCTACCCTGGTAGGCCCAAATGGTGCTATGAGTTGTGAGAGCATGGAGGATCAAGATCCTAGTCTTAAGTGTAATGCCTGAAAAAAGAATAATGAATACAAAAGGCAGCAACAGCATGACCAAAGCAGAAGTATAAATCATGCTGTGGAATGAAGTGCAGTGATTCACCTGCTGTGCTGGGTGCTGCTGCACTGTAGACAGTCTGACAGCACAGCAGAAAAGAAATGCAACACACCAGAAATAAATACTCACCCTCAACAGACACAATGCTATTCATTTTGTGTTAATATATTTCTTCTTGAAATTCAGCAGAAACCCATGGCATACAAATCATCACAGCATCAATACAAGGTAAATGTGTGTGATTAAGGAAGGAAGGAAGGAGGGATATCATCACAGCTGCAACCCATAATAAAGTCCCTGGATCCAACTCTTAGGGTTGAAAACAGACAAGACTGAGCAGGTTAGTTGATACTGGGAACAATGTCCTGCTTTCTGTAGCAAGCATCGTTGGGTGGGATAGGTTCTCAGCATAGCTCAGAAGCTGCTTGCCAGTTCCAAGAATCTGGCTCCTAATTAGTAGAAATGGAGGAAAGCAGAATTGTAAATGCAATGATGACCACCTGCTGCCAAACAGGCCTTTCTCAAGGAGACATCCACCACTTGCTATGACTTTCCATGACCTGTGTGCTTCTCAGGGAGAGAGCCACTGAGGAAGAAAGCCACAGCAAGGGTAAAAGATTATCCTACTGCTTAGAGCGAGGAAGTCAGGACTCGACCATTACTAGTGACTCTGGAAAGAAGTGCATTCAGGACCAAGCGGTATAGTGTACATAGCCAAGTAGGAAGGCTCCTAGGTTTTGTTTGTTAATGAGTAAAAACTAAGGGAGGTATATGTCCTTCCATTTCAGAAGGGTTTTTATAAAGCTATTGCTAATTTGCTGAGTTAATCTCTGTGACATCCAGTAACTTGTGTAGCCACATGATAAACATAGAAAGTGCTATTTATCCACCAGGAGGATTGTGAATTAATACATTGTAAAACTCTCTGAGATTATTTGGAGAAAGTAACTGTCACCTTCCCAGTATGTAGCAGAGATTTTTTCTGCTGCCAGCTAAAACAGGAAGTGATTTGCCTCCTTTCACCTCCCTGTTCCTCCTTCCTTGTACCTGGTCTCAGTAAATGCTTTCTTGCTCTTGGTTTTCTCTGATAGAATAGTGAATTACCAGACTTGGAGGCCAACAAGAACTTATCTTCCATTTTCCAAATTACTCTCCAGTCACTGCCTCTCACAAGGGCACAGCAGCAGAAAAAGAGTTCATTGGGTTTTCCAGGTCTCAAAGACAGGATGCTACATTTAACTTATAATTTGCACAGTGTTCTTTTGTACTCTATATGCCTAGCTCTGGTTATATCCTTACAATCTTCTAGTAACCAATATTATCTGTAAAAAAATCCCAAATTCTAAAAGAATTGTGATATAGCAGCAACATGAGCACATATGACAATATCAGGGGGAATTTACCTTAACCTTTTCTTCTTCAGCCCTTTCTTTGGTCCTTCAGTTCCTCTGCTATTTTTCCTTAAAAGAGCCTCTGCCCTTGATTTTGTGTAGATTTTCTGAGATTTGGCTACCTAAAGATTAATTTTCAGGGAGAAATGCCCTTGGAAGTGTTCAGGTTGCCTAACTGTGTGAATTCATGCATGCAAATGTGTGCAGGTGTTCTTGTACAGCAATGACACCTCTGGGTTCCAGTTAAGGACTAGTGCTTCATTCACCCCACAGCCACAGAAACACTCTGCTAACTCGCAGTCCCTGCCCCAAGGATTTTATTGCCCATCCATACAGTAAGAGAAACAGTAAAGGAAACACAACACAACACTGATAAAAAGCAGAGGTCCTGGCATATTGAGCACAAAAGCAGTTCTGTCTAATATTTCGTGGACACCAGAGGTAAATTGAGAGAGGCAGAAAGAGGCAGGCCACCAGTTCTGTAGAGATTTACAGGTGATGTGTTGCTGCAGATGAGACAGTGATGGAGCCAGAGAGAAAACTGCACAGATGGGTTGAGCTTCTCCAGAGCATGTGTGAACTGAAGCCTCTTCAGCAAATAAAAACACCGGAGATGACAAAGATGCATTTGAAAATCCAATTGAGTAATCCACCCTGCTGTGAGTCAGGTATGTCTGACTCAATAGAGGCTTGTTGCAAAGGGGGAAGCCTTGCTTTTTGGGTTTAGAACTTTTTGGAGCTGGGTGTATGAAAGTAGCCATGCTGACCTGGGGCCAGGGAAGGGCACAGACCTTGCTCTCTCACGTGTGACTTCATCTGGAGAGATGCCTTGGATGAAGCGATTCTATGAGAGGTCTCCTCAAGCTGAATCCAAGCAGATGTTTTCTGTGCAGCAGAAAGATTCCTGCAGTATTTTGTCAGTGCTCAGCTAATGAGGGAGAGAGTGTGTTTTATCTTCGTTACCATGGAAAGTTAACCACAATCCAAGCAGTGATTTATAGGTAATGAGTCCTGTCACACTTACAATTCATGCCTCACATGAAAGTCATCAGCACACCTACTGCTGATCAGAAATCCAGGTATATTCCTCTATGTTTTATTCACAGTCTAATGATCTGCCAAGCAAAGGCTGGATTTAAAGCTGATTGCTATCAACATTTACGTCTGGGAATGCATCTGAATACCAAAGAACAGTTAGGAAATTGGCTGCAGATGATTGCAGCAGAGGATACTTCCATAAAGTGGAAGGTAGGAAGGAACTTTAGGGGCTCATGGGTCAGTTGGAAAGAGTGAGGAGAAGAGGAGCAGAAAATAGAAAGTATCTTTCGTGGACACTATGACCATAGGACTGGTGGTGAATAACAGTTTGCTGTGGCTCCCACTTGCCTACAGCAGGATAGGGTTAGTATTGCCCACCTGCAGTTGGTTTAGAGATATTTTTGTCAAGAGACGGAGTAAAACATCCATGGCCTCACAAGAAAGCTTACTGTTGTCTATGGAGGGTCAGATGGACATAAACACTCAAGGGGAGATATTCCCATGCACTAGGCACACTGGCTCCAGCCCCCAACATGGACTGCCCTAGGCTTGGCTGTGGCAATGGGTGTGTGGGAAGGGTGAAGAACCCCCTCTATGTGGGGCAAGCAAAGGGAAATGTGCCCATGGCAAGGTCCTGTTGGCTCCAGTGGCAAGGCAAGGCAGGAGATGGCCGTGTGGAGCTTGTGTGTACATGTAATTAGTTTCTAGTCTGCACGACTCTGCAGATACTCTTTGGAGAGCAATCCTTCCTAGGAGTAAGCATTCTGCTGGCAAATATGGTATTTGAAATCCCATGAATTAGCTCACATTTATTTATTTAGTGCCCTATCAGTACCTATCAAAGTCACTGAGACTATTGTCATTTGAACAGAAGCAGAAACAAGTTTTGCTTTTTTTTTTTTTTTTTTTTTTTTTTTTTTTTTTTTTTTTTTTTTTTTTTTTTTTTTTTTTTTTTTTTTTTTTTTTTTTTTTTTTTTTTTTTTTTTTTTTTTTTTTTTTTTTTTTTTTTTTTTTACTCTGTAAGAGAGAGGACAGGTTATGAATTTATTAGCATAGCTGTGCTAACAATTACTTTCCTTTTGTACCTGGGGGGAAAAAGACAAAGCAAAGTAGGACAAGAGATATGTCACTTTCCCTTACATTTTTGCTGGACATATGTGGTGAACAGGATACATTTTTCACACTTTGTATGAAAAGTTGTCCCACATCTTAATTTATTTTTCTCCCTCATGAGCAATATATTTAACAAAGAAAAACGTGTATTTCCAAAATGCAGCACACTTTACACAAAATAAATAAATGAAAAAGTGTAGTATTACAAGAAGAAAATGCAACAAAAGAAAGTGAATTTTCCTTATTTTTCTGGTTTTGTGGTTATGTAATTCTATGCTATTTAATGTTATGCTCATTTTAAAAAGTCCCGTTAAATTTTAAAGTAATAAAATTTAATTATAAAAAATGTTTCCTCTCACTTGTCTTCTGCAAAATGTACTGGTGATCTTCCCAACAGTTTACTAAACATATATGCAATATGCAGTGAATAGACTAAAATAGTCTCCAAATAAGTTGTATAACTTGAAAGGGAAAGAGTCAAAATTTCTTCACTAAGATTTACTTAAAAGTATCCCATCTAAACTATTTTTGACAGAAAATTGGATTGTAAACATTTTTTGTGTGTTGTAAATGTCAGGTTTCTACACTAATCTGTAGATGTATTTGCAAAACAAACAAACAAAAAAACCAAATGTAAGCAAAACTCAGATTTTTTTTAATAAAATATTAAAATGTCTCAGAGAGATTGGCAATAATTTCTTTAATGACATTTTCCATGGAAAAATTAAATTTTTCTCTGATTCATCATACTCACAATGTTATGCATACCATACAATTTGTGTAATAGAAAATACCATCTCTCCATGAAAATGTATTCATACAGAATAATATTCAATTAAAGGCCTGCAAGCTCTCTGATTTAAAACTAATGTAGCTACTGCATTCTAAAAAATTAAGGTCCTTTTTTCAGAAGAAATAATGTTCTTTAATGTTACTCTCAAAGTGTTTTAAAGCCTTCTTTAAATGATATATACCCAACCCTATTTTGTTAAAAGGTGATGAAAAGCTCACTTAAAGAAATAAGCACTGATTTATTGTGGGGATCATTAGCTATTTGCGGAGTGTGGGATTGCAGCATGGTAGCTTTACTGAGAATTCAAGATAATTTTTTCTTTTGTACATGGTTTATTAGTAAACATTTTCAGTATTTTCAAAGGACTTTTTATTTTCCATGGGAAAATGCAGACTTTATTTTTTGGGGCAAAAAAGAAATAAGTGTCAGAAAATGAGGATGAAATGCTGTTTCAGATTGCCATGAAGTCAGTTAGTGCTTGCCTGAGATGCCACAATGCCAATGTGAATTTTTTGTCAGGTACCTCAAGTTTCTGCTGCCTGCCTCTGGAGGAGTGTGGGGGCATGGGCCACACAGGCTGCTGTTCTCTGATGGCACAAACAGACATAACTTAGAGTCAAGCGGAGCCAAAATGTTGCAAATGACATTTCTTTCTGAAATGTTTGCTGCAGAAAAAAATTCACCATTTCAGCTTCTTACTTTAGGGCTGAAAGACACTGATGGCATTGCACTTTTCTTTTACCTACATCTTTCATGAGGCAAAGGAGGTAATGGAGGTGATGGAAAAGAGAGGATGTAGCTGGGACTGGGAGAAATTGGGGTTTACAAAGTGCAATTGCCTAAGCTGTAGTTTAGCTAATTGCACAGACTAGATCTAACTCATAAAAAATATTTCAAGGTTGCCAGAGACCAATTCTGATCAGCCCTTGATTTTTTAAATATGACATTTGAAAGATGATAAAGGGTGTGAGGAAATTGTTTAGATTCTTTGGGAATTCACAGTCCGTACTGCCCTAAAGAAAACCACAAATTATTTATCTAAGTGTTCAGCACTTTGCAGTATCATCTGCTCTAGAGGGTATTTCATCGGGCAGTATGTGATCATTTAAGTTTGCAGGTTGGAAGAAAATGTATTAAATTCAAAAATATCAAAGCAAACCAGACGAGTCAGAAGGCTGCAATGTGAAATGCTTTAGCCTATTTGACTGATGTCTCACTTTTGGGCTGGTTTTGCTATTTATTTGTTATTGTTGTTTTTGTCTCTTTATTGAGGAAATTAGTTAAAAGAAATCAATCAGCATTTATTTTTCAGTCAGAAGCAATATGTTTAAGAAAATCCATCCCAACCAACCAAAAAACAACAGAAAAATGGCATTTTTGATTGAGCGAACCAGAAAATAATACCTGAAAGAAAGGTGGAGGAATTTCTAAAATATTTTTGACATTTTCTAGCCTGCAAAACAATAATTATATGGAAACTGGTCTCTCTTTTAGGCCTTGTTTGCAATACATATCCCCAGTGCATGTCCTTGGGGCAGATCTGAGAGGACAGTTGGGCTGGTACTGGGGTATGGAATTAAGTTTGCTGAAGTTTCTGTGTCTATTTTGGTAATCCTGTCTGGATGTTGGTCTGGAAAACTACATAGATGAGGGACCCGCCTCCCTCTTTGGTAGCCTGTGTAGCATATTAAAATGCTTACAGTGCTGAAAAAGTATAGCTGATGGTTCGATTTGGAGAGGTTTAAGAACCACATGTCAGAGAGAACTTAAAAAGCAAGACTACAAAATGGCAATACTTTTTTTCTGGTAGATGCTTGCCTTGTAATACATACTGTATTTTATGGGAAAAAGAAGGAAGAATTTGGTGTAGTGGGTCATGAAATTTGATTGAAGAGCCAAAATGAGACTGATAAATGTGAGAGGAGCTGAAGAAAATCAGGAGCACAAAATCATTTTCAGCACACTGGGATCCCAGGAGGGCAGAAGGCCAGAGGGGATATTAAAACAGCATGATGTAAATTAGAAATTGTTTTTATTGTGGGCTAAGTATCCTTCCAAAAGCAGCATTGATGGGCACCTCTAAAATACTGAAGAGGGTGATAACATGCAAATATGATATTTTAGTTTCAGTTGGTATCCTGGGTGGAGGGAAATAGTAATGATGATTGAAGTAATAACTGTAATAACTGTAATTACAATAAATATGACCCTGTATAATTCTCACTATTTTTGTTTATGCTTCTCAGAAAGTTTTGAGACTAAGCAAAAAAAGGAAGATTGTCAGACTTTGATTAATAGGACTATTACACTGCATTTTCAGCAAACTGCTTCACAAATCGGAAGCTTTGAAAACAGCTTGAGTTTGCTGCAGAACACGCTGTACTTGAGGCCTCTGATGTCCCCTGCACTACAAATTTGCATTGTACTCAACAGATAAACACCATTATTAGTCTGAGCATTTAGGTGATGAGATGCAGTCAGTTTTGCTTCATGCCAAGTTTCAGTCAGCCTCTCATAGTTTCAGTAAATAGCTTCTTAATGTGATGTTAAATCATTGTTTTTCTGCAAATCTCACCTCTCTGGAACATGGCTAGCTTGGCAGCCCTAAATGAACATATAAAACCCAGCAACATGCAAGCAAGACAGGCAATCACTCTTCTACATTTGAACTTTTTCTTAGTGGGCTGATTTAGCCTTGGACAAAAAGACTTGTTCCAACTCCGCAGTGCTGGGAAGTTCAGTGGTTCTTCTGGAGCTGCAAACTCTTTCCTTGCCACTGTCAGTGGGGCCCGCCTGTGCCATGGGTATTGCCTCTCATTGTCCAGGGGTTGAGATCCGGGCTCTGCTCTTACATGCTCTCTGACTGTCATCCAAGAGAGGTTGGTTGAACCGTGTTTCTTCTCTTGCAGTGCTGTTTCACTGTCTTAGTCCTCCAGACATCCACACTGCTTCTGTGGTAGCTCTTACAGGGGTTCTGTGCCCCAGCAGGGGATCCAAGTGTGAATTAAGGCTGTGGTGACCTCATGTCGTGTCCTTTGTCTTCTGCACAGGCTGAACCACCTTGCCCTGAAGAGCCCAGAAATCCTTCAAAGTGGAGGCAGGCAAGATGGGCCCCACCTGTGCTCCCACCAAGGACTCTGTCTCTCTGTGACTCCTTCTCTCAGCAGGAGGATGGAGATGAAGATTTCCCTTAGCTGTCATGTCAGAAAAGAGCATGGGCTCTGGGGTCACATTACCACCAGATATACTTCATTAACATCAGCTTCACCTTCCACCTCTTCTCACTTAGAGTCTGTCACTTGGACCATGCAGCAAATAGACCTTTTGCTCCCCTATCACTCAAATACTATATTCCTGTTAGAAAAAAACCCAATGCTGAACATCTGAGTGACTTTCAAGAAAATTCCTGCCCAATTTCCCTCTCCCTGAGTCAGTTTTGAGCAAGTGGTGATCACTCATTACACTTTATTTTCTAGAAACTATTAGAGAGGAAGAGCTAATGAAATATATTAAGAATGCAGAATGTGGGTGGAGGATCAATTTAATGTTAAAGAAAGCCATTATAGATAGTGACCTAGTAAATACCTGGCATGGAAAGGCTCAAGCATGCATACTAAACATAGATCATGAGGTTAGCAGATAACATTAAGTAACACCACCTTTTTCAATCTTCACAAACAGGGTGTGCACATCTTTTGGTAATTTGTCATCCTTCTTGGTCTAATGTCATACTTTGCCTCTGAATGCTTTGAGGGATAAGACAAATTGCTTATTAATATACTTTCATAAGAAGGAGATGAGGGCAAAGCAGGTCTGGGATATGATTCTGCTCCGCTAGTTTTATGCTGCTGTGATTTCAGGGCACACTGAAGTTCAAAAATTGCAGTGGAAGCAAACCTGCCCCTCCAGATGAGAGTTAATTTATGAATCTATATGGATTCATCCCTCTTTAGCAAGGATCTGGCAGAGATCTATGCATTTATCTAACTTTATCCCATGAACAAAGCATAGTTCTTCATATCTTTGCATGATTCAGGCCATTTACTCAGGATCAGTGGCGTGTCTGAGCTCTGTCTCCACCCCTGTGTTTGTTGCACAGGAAAAATGCAGTTAGGCAGCCTTTTGTGCCCCATCACATGATTATGCAACACAAAATTAGCTGCAAAGGAAAGAGGAACTCCTTTGAAAATTTTTTTCATTGCCAAAATTCTTTTAACAAAACCAAACCTTTAAAGCTCCTAACTTTTTTACCAGCATAAAAGCTGAAACAGAGGGAGGCCCAGCAAAAATACTGACTAAAATGCATTCCCCAGCTATACTGATCATGGCTGATGAAACATTTCAACTCATTCTCAAAACAGATTCTGAGAGCTGAACAAGAACTGTCTCTAACCTCCTTATGGTTAATGCCTGTCTGTTTAGAAATTTGTGATATTTATGCATGTCTCTACAATTAACCAATATGCTTAAAATATATATACATTAAGCTTTGCAAGATGTTTTAAAGAAAAAAGAGTATGCTTCTCATATTATTTATTCACTTTTTCCTTAAGTAAACATCAGTCTTCTATCAAAAAAGCATGAAATGTTCTGGTTTTATTTTGTGGGGAGGGATTGTAAATGTCCGTCAGCAAATGAATTCACAACCTTGCCACTGATTCCCAGTATGTACATAAAAAGAACTTAGAATGCCATTAAATTTCATCAGAACTTTGCTGTACATGAAGGCTGAATTATGAGTTTCCTTACAGAGACTGTAAAGCAGAAAACTGAAGGCTTATTTTCTCATGTGCTTAGTAGAGATGGGCTGGGACCCAAAGTGCCCTGCAAACAATATATGAAATTGGGTATGTTGTAAGGAAACAGCTAGTGAAAAAAATTAAAATAAATAAATATGGTATTTTTGCTTTATCCTTTAATGGAAGATGTCTGTAGGAACTTGCTCTCTATGGCAAGTTCCCTTACACCTTCCATTACAACACAGAATTGTGGAGTCATAGAATGGTTTTTGTTGGAAGGGGCCCCAAAAATCACCTAGTTCCAAATCCCACAGGCAGGGAATCTTCCTCTAGACCAAGTTGCTCAGAGCTCCAGCTAACCTAGTCTTGAATACTTCCAGGAATGGGGCATTCGAAACCTTCCTGAGCAACCCATTCCAGTGCCTCACTACCCTCTGAGTAAAGAATTTCCTCCTATCATCTAATCTAAACATCTCATCTTTTAGTTTAAAACTGTTACCCCTTGTCCTATCACTATCTGCCCATGTAAAAAGTCACTCTCCCTCTTTTTCACAAGCCCCCTTTTAACAGCGTAACCAACTATGTATATTTTTGGCCCAAAATTAGGAGTGCTCCTTTTTCCCATACAAACTGCCCACTTCAGTCTGAATTTAACTTGCAGTATTTTCAGAGAAAGAACCAAGAACTTTCCAAGAAAGTTGTCCTGACTACAGGGGGCATCTACCATTGACAAGCTGCTTGTGCAGGCAATTGCATCGTATGGTCTCACCCAGCTGGCATGGAGCAGGGAGCTGCAGGTGGATCAGCCGTGTACCCCATCTGGTTTTGATATTGCCCACGGATGTTGAGGCTGTGCTCAGTGCCTTGAGAAGGTGGGCATGATGCTGGGTGGTCCCTTGGGAATGGCAGCAGATTGTGAGGGCTGGCAGAAGAGGTGCACTCCTGCAGCTGGCTTTGTGCAGAGCTGGTAGTTATTGTTACCATACAGGGAGAGTCTGAGATACTTGGGGAACTGCTGATGGTGTAGGAGACTTCCCAGAAAGGCACCTGTGTCCTAACCCAGCCAGGATGTCCCTTTTTCTGATTTATCCTCCTATACTACTGTGATCTCTTGACTTTGGGGTTGAATTTTGTTCTTTCTTTGGAAAAATCCTTTCTTTCTGTGGAGAAATTCTCTGCGTATTTCCACTATGGTGAGAGTCAGACTCCTCCCAGGTGTCTGGGGCTGAAAGGAAAGATGAAAACACAGAATCAAGGTGAGAAGAGTTGGACCTTGGACAGATCTATCTTAAATCATGGGAAGCCTGAAAGCACAAGAGGGAATTCACCAAGACGCAAGAGCATCCAGTCAAGTAACAAGGGTAAAACGAACCTACAGAATAGCATAGTACAGCTGTGGAACAGTAATTGCATTCACTACATGTTTTACCAATTAGTAATGGGTCAATCCCCTCAAACAGTTGGACATATTCATCCATCCAAGGCTGGATACAGAGATAGGCACACAGTCTTTGGCTCAGGAAATTTCTACCACACAGACTGCAAAACCCAGGGCTACATGGCAGGGACAGGACTGTTTGCTTTATCCAGTGCTTTCATACCATTATCTCTTTCATACCAAAGCACTTTATCCAGTGCTTTCATGCACCTCTGAGCCAACTTCTCCCCCAAAAGGCATGCATGCAGGATGAACAGCTTGTCTCTGCTCACGTGCGCAGTTCACAGGGTTCCCAAGCACAGGTTAACAAGCATATGTAGGAGATGATTTGCATTGCTTCTTAATCTAGACTTGTCCTCATATTACCTAGGATCTGAGCAGTTTTATTCTAAAATCAGCAGTACCTTATGCTATGGAATTGTTAGAAAGAAAGGAAACAAACGAACAAACAAAAAAAATCCAAGATGAAAACCTTCCCTATCGGTGATATCCTTCTTTTATTCAGAACTGCAAGACCCCAAGGGAATTAGACAGTATGACTCCCCAGCATCCTTTGCAGAAGTCATGCAGAGACAAACTGCACAGCATAACTCAAAACTGATTTCCCACACCTGGACTTGCTTTCAGTTGTCTTGGAATGAGCAAGTGCTAAATTTGACTGGCAAAGAAAACTTTAAATCAGAGCCAGGAGCAAAAGATGTGGGCAGGTATCTGTTGGCTGGGAAAAAAACCCAAACAAAACTAAAAACCAAAACAACAACAAAAAGAGGGCCAAGAATCTACTCTAGGTAATAAAGATGCAATCATAAATTTGCAATAAACCGTCTTGTTCTAAGCTGAGAAAAGCCAAAAGTTGTAACCTGTGTGCTGAGTGTTTACGTTTCTGGAAAACATGAATCTTTTTTTCCTACAGAGCATTCCCCTGTTGCAATTTTTCCCTGTGTCCTGTAGAGTGCAGAGTGGTGTTTTGAAATCGAGGATCTATTAGTCTGGAAAAAGGATGAAGACTAAGCCTGCTTGAAATTCTCAATGGTAAAAGCAAGGAGGGCAGATTGCTCTGAGTTATGAAGGTGGCCTTTTAAAAATGGAAATAAACAGACAGAGAGAGCAGACCACTTTAATGAACAACTACCTGTGTCTTTTTGGATCTCAAATTCTATTACCAAATGGAGACTGAAAAACAAGAGCAGTTCTGTCAGCCACAACCGGCCACCCCTCTGCACCTGAGCTTTCCCCAAACACACATATCTGTCACTGCAGAGAAAGTCTGAAATGACAAGAGACTTTCACCTGCAAAGCTCAGCCTAGCAACAGCCTCATTAAGGCTATGAAAAACTTGGAGAGATTCAGCCTAAACTGAAAGGGTCTGGGGGGTCAAGTCTGGATGGCTGACTGCACCCATCTTTGGTTTTGGTTTTGGCTGTGAGTTCCAGGAATCTCCAGACATCCTAAATGCCCCAGTTTGGGGAAATTGAATGTTTCATGAGAAATACTGAACACAATCTCCTTTTCTGGTGTCTTGAACAGCATCATTGCACCTAATTCTCCTGATGTGAACTGTAACAGTTGAAGGGACAGATAAAGTGTCCCTGGGTGTCCCAGGTGAGCAACTCCTGGCCATGTGGTGGGGTAGTGGCAGAGGCATCAACCATTATTCTGTGCTGCTGTTTGTGACAACTGGAATAGGCTCCCCAGGGAAGTGCTTGTGACACTACACCTCCTGGAGTTTAACAAGCCTTTGGACAGCACCTTCAGGGATGTGGTGTGATTCTTGGGGTGGTCCTGAGCAGGGTAAGGAGCTGGAGTTGGATGATCATTGTGGGTCCTTTCCAACTCAGCATATTGTGCGATTCTGTGTGATTTCTTGTATTGTAGTAGTACTGCAGGGCACAGATGTAAACACACTAGCCTGAAAACAAGGATAGTATTAGACTGTGACAGGCTGCAACAATTTGGAGCCCTTTTTGTCATCTCAGAACAAGCTGACATTCTTCATTTTCTACCAAACCAGTACCATCCTACACCCAGAAAGTGCTCATCTCAACTCACAGCATCCTTTGCTGCTGTGAACAAATGAGCAAAGGAAAACCTAAAGGAGGGATCCAGGATAAGGGTTTTTTTTAACCATCTGAGCAGTTCACAAGGTGTTGCACTGGAATGGTGACGAATTGCAGCAGGATCCTGTATGCCAGTGCTGACTCATGCAGGCAGCACTCATGTTCCCCCACAATCATCTCCAAATGCTGCAGCATAGAGTATATAGGAAAATAAAGCCCATAAATAACCAAGGAGGATGGGGAAAAGGGCAGCCTGAATCCTACTGAGTAGCAATTCTATCTCAGATCTGAAATGCCTGGAAATGGAGATGAAGTTAATTCACACTCCTCAGCCAGCTGCAGGAGGCTCGGGGACCTCTTGCTTCCTCATGGCCACACATGCAGAGCTGTACCTGTCACAGATACTGGATGAGACAGATCTTATATTATTCTTATAGCTTTAGGGCAACTGGAGGGAGAAGGAGGGGAGAAAATCAAATCAAACACAGAAAAAGAACACAAACAAAAACTTCTCAAACATCTTCTACTTGACAGGAACCACCAGTGACACTGTCTGTTCTGGGAGCCATTGTCAATTATTTATTAACACCTTGAACACAGCAGAGTAGCTGAGCATGTTGTGATTTGGGGGTTCTCTGCGTGTGTGTGTGACTGAAGTTTTCGCAAATCATGGCAGAGATCAGAAGAGAGACTCTGTTCTTTCTGTGAAGACATGTGCCTTTGCAATTCTGCATGTGGCACAATAGTGGCAAATTCCTCTTCCTCCCTCTCTCCCCCATGCAGTGACTGCCTGAAGCCCATATCAGACTCACTCTTTTGGCTGCTGGAGAGAAAAGCTACCCATCCTTATAGCAGTGCCCTCCCTTTTCAGCAAGTGAGACTTCTTGGATGGCATCAGAAACCGAATTCCTTGCTGGGATGTGGCAAGGTCATACCTATGCCTTCCAGAGAGTCCTCTCTTAGCTGAGAGCAGTCAGTACCTTGATCTAGGTGGGTGCAGACACTTCTCTTTCTCTTCTTGCATTTTAGGTCCTTCAGGAATAGCTACCTTTCTAATTTCTAGCCTGACAACCCATGAGTAGTGGCAAATAATGAATCTGAGCTCTATTGGTAGTAGTCTGGGCAGTGCTGTCACACAATTGGTGTAAATAATTGACAGAACTCAGGATCACTGCTGCACACTGCTTCCCACTTACTAGTTGTAAATGACTCACACCGGAAAGTAATTGTAAATGCTGGTAAGTCATTAGATGACTTGCATTGTTAAGTCACGTACTTTGGTTTTGTGTCCTTTTAAATCCCTTGAGCATCTGACCATGACTTGATGCTTCTGTATGCTCAGTGAGCTCATGATGTCTTATGCTGCTTTCCATCACAAATCCTTTGGCTTCGACTTCTTTTGCCTTCAAAAGCTTCTCCTATCTCTGTTGTGTATAGTTAAAAAACTCAGCAGAAGCAATGGAAGGTTGTCTGCAGATCTTGATCTGTCATTAAGACCTACTAGAGGAGTTGTGCCCAGCACTCTTCTAAAAACACCTTCCTCAGTCTATTCCCTTTCTCTTCCCCCCCCTCTATAATTCTTGTGGATTAAATGTTAAGTATTTGTGTGTGCATCATTGATTTTAGCAATCATTTCATTGTAGGAGGTGTGATAGAAGAAAGACATTGTTATGATAGCCTCTAGCTGGGTGGATCTGTTATCTCTCTAATTGTTTTCTTTCTTTCCTGTATTTTATACATGAGAGACAGAGCAATGCATAAAACCAGGATTTGGCTACACTGGCAGTTGTGAGACTGAAACAATGCAGTAAGGATTCTCTTTTCATCATGAGAGTGCATGTTGGGACAGTGACAAAAAGCTAGGTTTGGAGAACTATAGTTCAATGAGATGAAACATTTTCCCAATACCAAGGTCATTCTTGAAAGACGAGCTTAGTTATTCATATTGCTTAGATCTTACAACAAAAAGCAGAGTAACATTCAGATAGGTCTATGAAGGCAGTCCTTGGAAGTCCCAGTACCACCAGAAGGCAATTGATCTTCAGCTTCCAGCTGCTGAAGTCATCTTAAAAATACTATTCTGTCATTTGTTTGAGGAAATGTTGTCCTCCATTTAATGCAGTGTTGCTTGTTACAAAGGTTACGGTATCAGCTTTATAAACTATCTTGTGTTTTTGCTGCTGGAGTCTGCACATTGGACTGTTCTGGTCAAAGTTCCTTGGCTATATTCCCTTTGCTGTCAGAGGAGAGATGTGATTTCTGTCAGGAAGACTATTTATCTCCCTCTACCTTACAAACACCTTAAGTTGGGTGAAATGCCAAGGAGATCTTACCTTTCTATTCACTGAACTTAGAAGTAGTCTTAGTAGTGTAGTTGGCCTTCATGTTGACTCTAGATACAGTGACTCCTTGCATTCGGGCTGCTAAGGTTTCCAAAGCAGCTCTAGTGATTTCACCGGGACAAAATGCATTGCAGAGCATGGGTCTCAGCACCTTAATGCTTTTTGAAAATGGTGCTGAGATTCTGTGTTTCTCTCTTATGTTTGAAAGCACTGCTTGAAATGCACTTAAAACTAAAAGGAAAAATGTCATACATTCCTAAAAAAAGGAGATTTTATGCAAAGCATAAAAAGGCTGATTTACAAATGCAGGAGTATTAAATCACTTCTAGAATTAATAGCAGGTTTTTAATTTGAGAAGCCTCAGCTTGGAGACATCCACATCACCACAGGAAGGAAAGTTGATACCATGCAGTGAGGTCAGAGAGCTCCATGTGAAAAAATTATTAATTAGTAATTTTGATCAATTCCCACAAATCTTTCATAGTTGAAATGAATTTGGAACCAAGGGACATCTTAATTGATGATTCCCGGAGATATTGGGATGGGCGGTGAACATCTAGGTAGTTTTTAGAACCCATAAATTATCAAGACAGTGATATATCAGTAACGGAATGAATAATGTAGAGATCAACATGCCTTATTTAAATTTAGCTTAACCTTTTCTTCCATGGGAGAGCAAAAGAAGAATAATTGCCTCAATTAAATTTTAATCTTGGATATGTTGATCTGTAGCTGGGCTTGCCACAGACTAGGTTTCCACTTCCCACCTAGATGAGGTAAGGTATCTAAGCTTGAAGTCTCCATACTAATATTGACTAATATGTTCAGAAATTTTGCAAGGTAGACATTTTTGTGTAGCAGCATATACCTCAGCTAACCTCAGGGGATTATTTTTGTGTTCCTATTTTCCAAAGACACTGTGTGTGTAAAATGGAGATTTTTTTTTTTCCAATACAACACATCAACACTCCCCTCAAAAACAGAAAAAAAAAATTCAAAAGGAGATGGGGAAAGAAAGTCCCTTTATCCAAAATGCATTTTCATTCAGGTCTCTGCTGCACATGATAAAGTGATAATAAATGACTTAACTTTAATTAAAACAGAAATTATTATAAATAATGTAAACATTGCAATTGACTGGAAGTAAGGGGTGTTTCATGAGATCACCTGAATTGACAAAAAGCATATTCCCTGGTGGTCAGCTGAGGTTTCTCTGAGCATTAAAATTCCTTGCTTGTTATTTTGTACATGTGTAAAACTGAAATTAGGTCTCACAATTTGCATATTGCTATTTCAGTACTTTTTTCGTTTTTAAAGCTAAGTAGCCCATATCCAGTGGACAACTCACAGATCACTTTAAACCAACAGAGCCAAATGACCAAAGCTTTATGTGCTGTGACTGATGTTGCACGCTCAGTATTGCCAGCAATGAGGTCCCTGAACAAGAAATACTTTAGGGCTGAGAGAGTCTCTGCTTTGCCAGATCCTATTCTATTGTATTAGCAGGACTCAACTGACAATAAAAAGATAAGAAGACTGTTCTGAGATGACAGAGGTGGAGACAGGTGGCAAGTCACTCGATTGTGCGGTGCTCTGGCTGAGTCAGTGGAAAAGGAAAAAGAATTCCCTTGGGTATATAGGTTTGAAAAGAGGTGGGGGACAACTATGGATTCTCTAGAGCAGCAAAGGATCAGCAGAATTGAAGCATGGCTCACCAAAGACTTCTGCATCCAAAACTGCTTGATTGAAAAGTTTACACATGCTGCTGTTTAGGTGTCAGTCTGTGTTTGCAAAACAAGGATGCCTCTGGATGCAGGCTTGTTGCCTGGAGAAAAAGGTGCACAGCGGCAAATATTTCAAGCAGAGATTTTGAAACTGGGTTGCAAGTGTTGGGCATAGCGTGACACAAGGAATCTGTGTCAATTCCAAAACTGCAACCTAAAATGGCACCTCAATAATTTTGCACAGAAAACAAAACCTCATTCAAACATGAATGGACATAATAATGTGGTGTCAACAGAGACACTTGGCATGTGCACCTTCATAAACTTTATCAAAATACAGTACTACACCTTCAGCTCTATTTGTTCTTCTAATTCAGGATAACTTACTCTTCCTTTCAGGGATCTCATTGCATTAACTAACCTTTAAAAGTTACAGCCTCCTTTGAGGAAACCATAGTTTATCAGCACCAGTAGCATAAGTAAGGCAAGTCACAGGACAGATAGGTAAAAGTATTTAGACTGGGCAGAGATGAGCCTTTATGGTATCATACTTCATTAATCTCTGAGCTTGGCTGGGACAGCAAGGATGACCAGATAGTTGCCTTGGCTGTAAACTTTTCTTTTCTTATACCTCTGACTTAAACACATGGTCATCCTGTATTATGATTTGGTTAATAAAATTATTAGAGAGATGTCTCTGCCTCAATTAAGGTGCAAAAGAGACCATATGCCAAAGTCAATAGTACAGAATTTTATTTAACAGTAAAATGTGAAGTAGAGAGAAATAGAAAGAAATGGGAAAAATAGAGAGGAGGGGGAGAGAAAGAGGGTGACAGAGAGACAGATAAGCAGAAAAAATATCACCATTCCATGGATTCCGATAGTGTCCCATTGATCCTCTTCTTGTGGTCTTGGTGGTGAGAGTCCCAGTCTTACTGAAGTTATGGCTGTAGTCTGGATCTGTGGTGGGAAAGTCCTTGAAACACAGAGTCCTTAGGGGTTTTTATATGTATAGGCTAGGAGCTGGGAGTTTTCCACTGGATGATGTAATACTGGATCATGGGACACTTCAGGTGTCTTTGACCCCTTCTAAGATGATACAGTTGCCTTTTATGTCAGCTCACTTGAGCCAATTATGGCCCATTATGGCCCATCAGCAGAGATGAACACCTTCAGGCTATGTAGTGTGGACCTCTATCTTGTATCAAGTTCCTATCACAGTCTGAATTAATAGGCATACTTGGGTAGGAGTGGGCTTCATTAAGCAGTTTCTTCTTTGCACAGTATGTTACAGTGGACAAAAGTATTTTGGTGATTTTAACAATGTTAAAGACATTAACCATTTCAGTCTCTCACATCCTGCCACCCAAAGAACATTCTGCTGCTTTTCAAAGGTGTTCAGTAATTCTGTTCAAAGGCAGATAAAGTAAAAATACTGCAGGGGAAAGAGGGAAGCTTGAGAAGGAGAGAAGCAGACTTAAATGGATATTATAAATGAAGCATTATTATGTAAGGCCAGTAACAGATTTTCACTATAATTAAGATGGATTACTCTAATAATCCTTAAGGGCTTGATTCAGAACTGCATTACAAACCATTTATGTGGAGTTCTGCACTCACTATGAGGAAATCGCAGGTGTTTAAATAAGAAAAGGGAAATTCAGGGTTCTTCTATTTCTTCAAGCAGCATCCTCAGGTTTGGAGAGATGTGTGGCTGCCTCAGATTTATGTGCTGAGGAGGGTGCCTGAGCCTTAATAGCACTCTTGGAAAGTAATTACTTTTTGTGGATTTTCCATCTGAACATATATACAGGGCATGGCAATTTAGCTAGGGGAAAAAAACCCACAAAACCTTTTGTGCACAGAAGAGCTGCTGTTTGGATTAATGAACTGCAGAACTAACTTTCTTCCCTCCACAGATGTCAAATGTGCCTTAAAAATATATTCTCTTCCCTAGCAAACACACAAGTGTTGGAAGATACTGTGCTCAACAAGTGAGATCAGGACTATCTGGGAAACCAGAAGGCAGTGTTTTCATTTTCACAAGAACATCTTAATGTGAGAATGAGAAACATAATAAAAAATGCTAAAACTTAGAAGACATATTTAAGGTTATGGTGTTTCAGTGCAAGGTTATAAACTTTTGCACTTTTGTCTGAGTTCACAGGTATTAAAAAAAATAGGAATGCTTCTTTTTTTTTTTTTTTGTGAATGGAAGATGGTGGGGATATCACACCATTGGTTTCAAGTGTTTGGAATCAGAATAATATCTCAGCTTAAGGACAAAGGTCTTCCTGGTGAATATGCAGGCCTTGTGAATGTGAAAGAGAACATTCACTTCCCTGCCAGGAAATACATCCAGGTTATTCCCACAGAGAAGCTGATGTGGGGTTTGCTCTATACTGCTATGGGCCAAAAACCTCCTGCAACATCCCTTCTGTGAAGAATTTGAGAAGAAAACCCTGTTCTTGGAAAAGCTGATGAGTGCCAGCTCATTGGTCTAGGGCAGAAAAGACCATCTGTGGAACCATCAGTTCTGTAGGGGCTGATAAATTCTCAGGCTGGGATTTGGTAGGTGCCAAAATGCCCACAATGTGGACTAGAACTACACGAATCAGGACTATATGGGAAGCTATGACTGTACTATTGTGATCCCCCAAGGGATATGACTGGATTGTTTTCCCAGCAAAGCCCCAGATGGAAACCTGACCACAGATGCAAGAATGTCTATGGCCCTGTTTCCTTTCGGTCTTCTTGCTTCTAAGCAGTAGTGCTGCATTATAAGTATTTATTGTCCTCCTTTGTGCTTCACCATCTCAGTTGTTGGAGAGGTTGTGTGGGGAGAAGAATCAGAGCATTATCAGTCTTGAGCTTTCTGTTCCTGGAATATTCACTGCTGCATTCAATCATAATTGATGAAATGATGCAATCATCATTTAGTAGAATCTGACCAAGTCTGACAAAACAGAATTGATCTTTCTCAGACAGGTATATTTATTACTTTTACCATTTACCTTATCACTATATTTTTCTCCTAGTTAGCCAGAGCGTGCTACAGAGGTATTTAGGTTCCTAACTACTGAGGTCAAACCCAATCCCCCCACACTCCCCCAGCTCACTGCACTGCAGACCCATGGCCCCTCTGAGCATCTGAGCAGCTGTAGGCTCTAAAGGCCTACAGGGTTTGTCTTCAGTAGTGGGGGTAGCAGGAGTAAGAACAGAGGAAGTTCATATGACAATTACATTGAATATTATTGAAGTATTTATTAATAAGTGATTTCCTAAAGGTAAACCTTAATCAACTTGCCTTTCATTAGTTTTTCTGTTCTCCTCTTGAACTCAGTTAAACTGTTTACATCTCTAACACCCTAAGTTTCACAGCTTGATAACACACTTAAAGAGGAACTACATGCTTGTTTTAGGCTTGTCTCCTTCTAGTTCAATTTAAATCTCCTTGATCCCTGTATTGGAATATATATGCCTTCCTCTGATACATCTATTCATCATCCACAAAAGTGCAGTATTAGACTTCTTGAGCTGTATAATTCAGCTGATCATTAGTATCAATAATTCCTGATGGACCTCTCCTCCCTGAATTTGTCTAACTTCTTTTTGAATCTATTTACATTTTCACCTCAAAGAAATTTGCACTGCAAATATGTACTGACTGAGAAAGCTCTTTCTTTTGTTTGCTCTGAAGCCGCTGCCTGATTGTTTCCTTGGTTGTCATGTGCTGGGAAATACCAAATGCATTATTTGCTATTTGT
Organism: Empidonax traillii; assembly: GCF_003031625.1. Taxonomy (NCBI): domain Eukaryota; kingdom Metazoa; phylum Chordata; class Aves; order Passeriformes; family Tyrannidae; genus Empidonax; species Empidonax traillii. The sequence goes on from NW_020955198.1 coordinate 2,905,396, forward strand.
CTTGTCTGTGCCACTTGTGATTTTATAGACCTCTACCCCATTCTCCTGAGTCATCTTCTCCCAGGCTTGAGAGTCACAGATTTTAAATTTTGCTTCCTGAAGAAGCTGTTTCAAACCACGGAGTGTCTGTGTCTCTCTACTCCTCCTCTCTGTTCTTTCTCTGTTACCCTTCCAACAGGTGACTGAAAGTGCATGTGGCATCCAAAAGATGAACAGAGAACTAATGCGTTCACATCATTAAGTTACTGTCTCACAGGGCACAAAACAAGTGTAAATGAGTTTGGGGTCAACATTGACAGCACTCGAGGTGCACCGATTTCACAATGTCACTCAATTTTATATGTGTGTTTGTTTCATACATATATGTATGCTTTCCTTTTCTTTTTGCAAGCTGTTTCCATTGTGTTTTCTTATTTTTAAAATATTTATACTATCCAGTTGTATTTTTCAGAAAACTGAAACTTTTAACTTCTTGTTCAATTTGCTGTGGCCAAGGAAGTTCAAGAGAGCACAAGGGATTTAAATGCTCAGGTCAAAGGGACTTCAGCCTTTGGAAAATCAATTCTTGATGATTTGGTAAATTGAAAATGGGATCTGATACACTTCCTTACAATGACTGAGCTCCACCCAAGTCCAGTAATAATGGAAAGTTAGCACCTACTATTTCCTTTGATGACTCCAAGGTTTTCAGTTTCTTTTTTATCAGATGAATATTTGCATCAGAAAATTATAATAAATTCTTCCTGACATGCAGAGTTTCTTTTCATTCTTATCTGTGTTGTATTTAAGAAGTGAAAACTCAAGTGTACATTCACTTCACCTTGGGGTGACACTTAAAACTTGGACACATACTGTTCAGTGTCCACTCCTTGCCATTATTCTCCTCCAGGTCCATGGACTATGCCCCAGTGAGAGGAATCTGTGATTTACTCAGTGAATTATCATGACAAACCTGTAGCCTTATGAATAATACATAAGAAGGAACGTGGGTATCTGTTGCCATTTCTGTGGATGCTACTAATGACCTGCAAAGCCCCTCCTCTGGGAATGCTGTTCTAAAAGAGCACAGGGCTAAGGTTGCAGAGCATCTTGCTTGGCATGTAGAATTGCTGTTTACAATGCAGATTGAATTTGCCAGCACACATACACACAAAGAAGGAAAAAAGAAAAAAAAGATGGGAAGAAGCAGCAGATCTCTTATTGCTGAGATGCACAAACAGCTTTGTGCTGGGAGGTGGAAGGAAAAATGATGGTTCTGTAGTATGCTTCTTGGAAAATAATAATTTAGGAGACATTAGAGAAATAAGTACAGTATGAAATGCAAGTGGCACTTTTTTGCCCTAAAGAGGATGTCTCTTATTTAGCAATGCTGATGAATAAAATATGAACCACACAGAGTTTTGTTTTGAACTTATGTATTTTTATTAAAATGTTTAGGGTTTACAGCTTAATAAATTGCCCAAAGGAAAAGAAATAATCTGGAGATGATGTTGTTTCTATCCAATCCGGATTTATTTAATACATAGCATGCAAAGTGAGTTTTCAGAAAATGGTTTTTAATTTAAAAAGCCTTCTGGGTTGTCAGTTATTCTGTCCCAAGCAATCCACAGCTGATATACTGCTTTCTGATCAGTTCTCCTCCATCTTCTTTTTGGTGAAAACTGGCTGGATTTCAAATCTATCTGGAGCTTGTGTCAGACTAAGAAACAGGTTTCATTATTAGAACTTAGTTACTCTTTGTGCTTGTTGAATACAAAATTGACAAAGGTGGGCACCACGCAGCCTCTTGGTCAGTACTCTGGTTAAGCTGGATAAGGGTGAAACCAATACACAGTGAATGGAAAAAATATGTCTCATACAAAAATGGATTCTTCACTTAAAAGCACTTTATATTGCCTATTGGTCTCAACAAAGGTAAAGGAAACAAAATGCTTGCAAACCCCTCCAACATCAAAAGAATGGTAAGAAAGGTCCTTGGCAAGCCTGACTGTAGATCACAATGGTAAAGAAAGTAAGGCTGAATTCTCAATAGGCAATAATAAGTTTTGTTTCATTTCCAAAGCCATGAAGAGTCTATCCAGGACAGGCTTTCCCATTCTCAGAAAACTGAGATGACCTGCTGTGGGCAGATTTTTTTGGTAGAAGAGAAGCTATCATTATGCTTGAAAAAACCCTTGCAACACTAACATGCAGCCATTTTAACATCTCAGTTACACAGAGACATTTATGTTACTCCAGAACAGGTGGGCACAAAATAAGCTTAGATCTCCTGCTGCTGCAACTTCTTTTCTAATATCTTCCATCCTCCCCCCATATTCTTGGCCACCTGTCAGTTGCAGGACAAGAATCCCAGTGGCTTTGCCACATCCTCCCTTTCACAGCAGTTTCCATTTTTCTTCTTTTCCCTTTGTGTGCCATTTAGCTTGACCAGATTTCATTCCAGCTGTTTGCTGTGACAGCCTGATCAGATGTCCTGCATGTGTGTGTATGAATGAATACAGTATAAAAATACTTGCTTAAAAATTAACAAAGTATTCCGGAATTGTCAAAATATAAGTGCTCAAAAGTCATTAGCTAATCCCTTTCCCTTTCATTCCCCCTACAAATGTAAAGAGATTAGATTTAGTATGAAAGGATGTTTCAAGTTGGAGAGGACCTTAATAGATCACCCATTCAACCTCCTGCTAAAAGCAGGATCTGCTGTAATGTCATAAAACTTTTTTCACATGCAGCAAATTTAATTGTGCTTGTTTCTGAGTCTACAGGAATAATTTAAGGAAAAAAGAGGAGCCTTGGTGCTTTCTCTGGTAACCCAGGACTGCCACCCACATGCTGGTCCAGAACACATCTGCAGACTCCTGGCCATTGTTGGCTGTGCTGGCACCACAGATGCTGTGTGTTGAGATTGAACCTTTCAATGCCTCTGAAAGACTTCATGAAAAGTAATACTCACTCAGCCCTTCTCTGTTCAGAAAGATTTTATTTTGTGAGAGTTTGAACTTCCTCCAGAACAAACATGAAGAAAAACCATCAGACGTTTCCAGCATTTCTCCAGATTGTTTTGTAGGAAAGAGAGTAAAATTGATGAACCTTTGACATCAAGTAGCCTACTGAAGCCTAAGAGCATAATTAGCCCAAGCAAAATCATTTGAGACAAACAAAACTTCTTAATATGTGTAGGTAAGTTTGTGATAAGACTAAATCAAAATAATAAGTGGACTCATCCAGATACCCGAATCTCTGCCTTTTGCCAAACACCAGATGTTGAGAACAACTCAATTGTATTTGCAATCTAATCATCAGTATGTTTAGTAAGGGAAGGGAGTGTTTTTAAGTATCTAGAGAGTAAATTCATCAAAGACACACATAAATCCAAAACCAGAATCTGCTCACACCCAGGCTGAATAGGGTCAGATGCATTAAAGGTATTAGAAGGATTAAATGTGCTAGCAGACAGAGAGCCTAGTAGAGTTTTATTAAGATTGAGAGAGATGAATATTATTAAGCCTGATGATCATACATGTCATTTTAGGAGAGAGGGTAGTAGAAATGGAAGCAAACATCATTAACAGCAACTAGAAAAACAGTTTCATCTGCATACATAAATATTTCAGCCCTCGCTCTTCCTCTGGATAGGTCATTAGAGAAATGCTAGAGAAAAACATAATACTAAAAGAGAACATTCACCCTGAAGGCATTCAACTGAAAAAATGAATACAAAGTTAAGGAATGTAGGGGAAGCAAGAGTGAAGAGCCTGGCTACAAGCACTTTAAAAGCGGAGTAACATTTGTACCAACAAGACTAGAATGTGGGCCTATCAAGGCTGAGGTTTTACAGTAGCAACATGTAGATGAGGTTTTTTTTACTGCCTTGTGAAGCTGGATGACTGGAAATGTGCTTGCAGTTATATCCGGGCCTCTGACTTCAATGGGTGACTGGGACCATGTCTCTCAGGATATGACTTTCATAGGTAATTTCCCAGGAGCCTCCTCATTGTGGCTTTTGCCTTCGAGAAGCACCAAGCAGCTATTTGAAGTGAACAGAGATGCAACGTGGAAAGTTCGGGCTTGGCACCAACGCATGAGAAAAAACACGTTGATGAGATTTACATGGGCTGTGTTGTGCCATAATGCGGCATCACTTGTACCCAAATCCACTCTCCCCTCAAGGCATCATCCCATTAAGCTTCTTTCCAGAACTAGTAATGGAGAAGTCTCAAATTAGTCTCCTTGATGTGTCAGTTTAAAGGCACCGCTTTATAACTGTTTCAAAGCTTGAAAAGGAGGGCTGTCTTTCCTATAGTGAAGTGCAAATCAGCTTTCCCAGGTATATATCCACAGCAACACTGCTTTTGAAAGTGGCAATAAACAGTTTCCTAGGAAGAACCACCTTCTCTTTTCCCTGTCATGGATGAATATCACTTCAGTGTGATGCCGGTCTATCTCTAGAGTTAAAGCTGGCAGGTAATTCATCATCCTGCTCCAAGCTGACTCATTAGAAACCCAGAAAACTAGATATTAACTAGCCTCTTTAGTGTGTTTCCCTTTATTCTCATTTCAGAAAGTTTCCTGTCCCTCTGTTTTGTCCTTTTTTGCTAAATTGCAATTATCATGGAACTTTGGTCTCTTCACCTGTAGATGACCCACTCATCCATCACCACAGAGATTTTTTTAAAACTAAAAGTTCAAGACGTTCTGCAGGTTTAAAAAACCTTTAAAGCCAGTTACTGCCTCTAAAACAACCATGCAAACTGCATCAAATGAGGGGAAAGGAGGCAAAGCTTTACCAACTCAAAGCAGTAAAAGATCATTCATGACTTTAAAATCAGATTTTATTTCAAGAAGAAATGTATAATTGTGTGTGGTTGTTGGTTTTTTTTTAATTTTCCTTTACTTTTCAAGATTTTGTTTTCATGTTTCTTTCTCTTTCTGATAAGTAGCAGTGACTACCGTCAGAAATGAGGGCTCTAGAGAAAATGCCAAAAATCACAAATAACCTCTAACCATGGGTTAGAATGTCTAATTCTAAATTAGAGATGCTACTGGACTTTGTCCTGATTATCTGGAGCATGTGTAATCCATCTAGGGCTTTCAGATGGATTTACTGTATGTAAACTGAATAGATAGATAGCATGAATACAGTATGTCTGCTCAGCATTTCTGAACAGTGTGATACTTATTACAGATCCAGGGTACAGCTGATTTGCAAAGATATTATGAGCCTGCCTAGATTTTTCTGAATGTGGATCAGATCTGTTAAAACTATTGTGCTGGATGGATATACAGAAATCCCAGGAAAAAAAAAATGAAAGATATCCAATATTTTTTTGGGCTCACATCCACACTGGAAAAACAGAACTTGTCTCAAATAATGGCTGTTTCCCCCTCAATATAAGATTCAACAATTCTATTTCAAGACCACATTCAATTTTCAGAGCTCATTTTTACCTGCAGTGAGTTGTGTTTGGATCTACGTCTTACAAAACATTTTGTTTTAAAAAGAAAGATAACACAAAAACCAATGATGAATTCTTCTCTCTTCCAAATAAATGGAGGGCATGTTTCTATCCTTATGAGAGATTTTTTTAATTTTTTCCTTCATGTTTTTTACTTTTGAACTAAAACTTCATTTTTGCACCAGCAATACCCAGTGGTGTCTCTTTAGAATTTTAATCGAACATGAGGGTTGATTTTCATTAACATTTTACCATCCCGAGAGGCAAAAGGGAGGCATATCAGAAATTACTATACTTATCACACATTGCCAATGAATGTGAGATGTCATCCTCTGTCAATTCTCTTCAGCTCTATGCCCTGCCTTGGCCATTTCTAAGGTATTCCATGGCATTAGGCCTGTGCTGCTGCAGTGCCAGCACCAGCCAGATTCATAGAATTATAGAATCACAGAATATACTGACTTGGAAGAGATACATTCTGGTGTTCCCTGAGGTTCTCAGGCATTTGGCAACTCAGAATTTCCAATTGAAAATATTTTGTGCCTGGATATGATATACAGAACATTCATATCTCATGAGGAGAGTGGTGAAATCCTACAACGAGGACATGTTTCATACAATTCTGTGGGAACCTGTACCCAAAGTTGTGCATTGATTATTGACGTGGGAAATCCAGCTCTGATGCACCTTGGAAATGCCCAGTGGATCTAGTGAGGGGTTATTTGACCCAAGCAACATGCAGCCAGTTCTTATTATCAGACAGAAGCCTCAGCACTGATTCTGGTAGGAGTTTTCTAAAACAGCATGCTTGGGAGGGAGCACTTCTAAAGTAACACTCCACAAAGTGTTAATAAGTTTTAATAAGAGCTCCAGGATCTTCTAAGCATCACACCCTCCTTTTAAAACTCCTAAAACTGAAGAGTTTCTAGTATTTCTATAGAAAGGATACCTTCATGAAGGCTGTACTGCCATGGCTGCTGATCTCTGTCTACACACAGGTCAGTATTGTTCTGGTCTCCCTGGCTTTGGATGCCTCTCCTCCTTTAGTTATCATTGATACTCATCTGACTGGGCAGTTACGAGTCAAAACTTGTTTTTTTTCTCCTTAGTTGCCATCATGTCCTTTAACCATCCCACTGCACAATCACATATGTGAGTTGCACAGTAGCACAGTGCTGAGGGCAGGACTGTGCAGCCAGAGATGGGAGAGAAGATGTGTCCAAATTTGTTGTTCTTCTCATTGCACTGTTGAGTTTGGAGCCAGCCTAGCACTCCTTTCTACACAATCTGGAGTGTTGATGCTGTCTTCAGGCCTGGAAAGACATGTGAAGGCAGAAGAGGATCTGCAGAAGTTGGTTTGGGTCCATGAGTTGCCTGTAAACATTGATCAACTTAGACAAAAGCCCACTGGGCTTCTGTGGTGATGGTGTCTGATAGAATCACTTACCAGAAGGGACAACAAAAATTTCACACTTTGTTTGGAAATGTAATTCATAACTATCAGCCTTTTGGAAATGCCAACAGGTACAAGGATGAGGCAGGTTTTTTGGTTGGTTGTTTCAAGGCAGATATTGTAAGGCACACACCATCAGCCCTACATTTGCTAAGTAGTCCACCTTTGCTAAGCTGCACTCTCTGCACAATAATATCACTTTGAGCCTCATAAGTTTGGGCAGACTCATGTTGTAAGGGCTGTAATAAAGTGTGAAATAAAGATTTAGTAGCACAGCATTGCAAATGCATTCTAGCAAAGGAGTTCATTACAGTTCCATTAAGATTGCACAGTTAACATTGAAAACAGCCAAGAAACACGAAAAACTTTAGGTATTCAGGTTCCTGTGGCAGCATTAAGTCAGTCACATTGTATAACTAACATGTTCTGTTTCTTGCTCTGGACCAGATTGCATATGAGATAACTTTTATCACTGTTGTTTGATGATAGTCATAGGATCCAAAGGTCCCAGGAACCACCAGCCCAATGGATTAGGAGCTCTGCCTAAGCAGAAGAGCCTTTGCTCACTTTGATGAACCCCATCCATCTTGCACAGTTCCCCAGCGCACAGTGAAGCTGAGTGGTGCCAAAAAGTAGGTCAAATCAGGTCAAATATTTCAATTTGTATCAGAAATTAATTTAAAACCAGGAAAGACCTGCCCATGAATCCCTGAGGGCAACCTCTCTGCTCCCATCAGCTCTGGCTACACTATTAATTTCTAAGTGTTTTCAGTCTTGGCTTCCAATAGAATTAGAGAAGAATTGTTTTCAAGGAGTTGTGATTTTATTTTCCACATAAACATCATGATTTGTCTGAAGCTGGTATGGGTTTTTAGTATTTAGTCCCCCTTGAAATATTTTAGACAAAAAGTTTTAAAAGAGTGAGTTTCATTTGTGCATTTTCTGAACTAAGAAACACTTTCAGAACCAAAATGCTGAAATGTAAACAGTTTTAGATATCAATTTAGAGATATAAATCCATTCATAAATTTCTTCCCTGGATTTCCATATGTAAATCTTTTGAAATGTCGAATTTTCATCCAAAACTGGAATGGGAAATATTTTCCCTTTTGCTACAGATTTCATAGACTGGGAAAGCTGTTTGCAGACCATCAGGTTTTTCCAGATGAAAAAAATCTATGTCATATTTTGAGAAATAGCTGGAAATTTGGCTGTAATAAGCTATGCATCACTCCTGTTCTGTTTCATTTTCCAGCTGCGTTTCTGTCTGTCTGTCCTTGCCATACCATAAATATGAAAGAGGAGGTCCTTTATGTGTTCAAATAAATGTCAAAACATAATTACCACATTTAAACAATTTATTCACCTATGTGACAAACTTTTCAATATCAATCTGTCTTCTTTGTCCTTATATAAGATCTCTCACAGGAGTAATCAGAAAACTTATCTTCAAATACAGGAGCCTAAAAGCATTTGCAGCAATGCTTCTCTTGTGGGGAAAACACAGCCAGACTGCCCAAGAGAATTTAGCTGATTTCTAGTTCTGTCACAGATCCTCCTTTTGTCTTTGGGCAAGTTCTTTGACCTCTGCTCTCCACTTTTTGGAGAGAGACACATAGCTTTTTTTGTTGGCTCTTGAGATTTTATATCTGTTGCCCATGAAAAGGATAGATATTATGGCTTCAGTTTCTGATATTAAGGGGCTAGAGGTGTCCCTAAGTCCCATGTGGATAAAAGCCACAATCATAACTATTGCCTTTTAAGAGAATTGGCAAGGAAAATGTGTGAAATCTTCACTCTCTGAAGTGAAGGCTGCCAAACCAAGGCTATAGAGATTTAATGTATTCAAACATTGCAGTGCTGTGTGTAAGTGGATATGATTTAAGGTAATGCATTTTAACAGAGCATTATGCACTTGCCAGAGTGATTTTCTGTATCATTATAGTCCTGGTTTTAAATGACAGTACATCAAGACACATCTTGAATTAACTTGACCAAAAGCTTTTTGTGATAAATAGCTGGTGCTGCTGGTACAGGATACAGCTGACCCAGGCTCTGCAGGGACAGTGTGTCTGCCTTGAATTTTGGAGATGACTCTGGGCTGGTGAAGATGATGGCTTGAGCCACGAGTAATGTTTTGGGCTGCACGTTGTTTCTCATTGCACTGGTGCACAAGAAGGGAGAAAGTATCCACCTTTCCAGCTCCACTTGTGGTGCTTTGAGATATATTGGGGAGTGAGGTGCAGACTTGGAAGCTCTGTAAGTAGGGGCAGGGGAAGAGAGTTGCCTTCTCTGATACCAGTTGCCCCAGAAATGCCGTAAAAATGGAATACAGACTTCTGGGAAGTGCATCCCTAAGTCACTACTAACATCATGACTTTCTGAGCCTCAGCAGATAAATTTGGAAGGGAAAGCAACAAAGAGGCTGAGAAATCTTTCTCATGGTAGTTCTGGATGCTCAGCCTGACCTGCCCTAAAGCAGCCCCATTTTAGGGGGAAACTTCCCTTGCAGCGGGGCTCGTCTGAGTATTCCCTATAGAAACACTAAATGGGGAACACTTTTAGGGGTGGAATCAGTGTTTGGTCACTGGTTTTCTGGCCTCTAAAGACTAGAGAAATCAGCTTTCTGCAGAGAACATGATAAACCCCAGCAAAAACAAATTAACAGTCTTCACAGCTTGCATCCAAATTCAATGGAATATTAATTATGACCAAAAGTACTAATGCAACAAATAGCTTCTGTGGATAAAAATGGTTTATCTGTCCAAGAAACATTATGAATTATCAGTTTATCAGAAGCTCAACATAAAAGACATAATTATATCAGTGAATCATTTAATAATTAGGGCACAAGTTAATTGACATTATTCACCAGCTGATGAAAATCTCTATGAGGGAAACAATGGGACTCAGTGGGGTAGAGGTAATTTTAACACAGTTCTTCAATTAAAAAATGAAATATATAAACACAACATCATTACAGTGGTCAACAAGAGTGTGTATGTAATTGTAAGGGGGAATAAGAGTTTTGACAAACTAGGGGTAGTAAAGTAGCAAAATTCAATGATTTCCCCAAATACTCATATTCTGAGGAAAACTATAGTCTGAAAAAAAAAAAAAAGAAAAATGAAGGAGAGAATAAACAATAGGAATGGAATAGAAATAATGGTATCACTGAGTTATTCTGAGCAAATCTGTGGAGAAATGAATGCCTGGCGTTTATGGGCTTTCATAGGGACAAAAATGTTTTATTTGTGATCATAGCAGGGGTGAAACAGTAAACGAAATATCTTTATACTTGTTTTATAGAAGTTTTTTTTCCTAACTGCTACCATTGCAACACCTTGTCTGGATGGGAAGTTTAGACAGTGAACCACTCCTCCAACTGATGGTGGTGGGAATTACACATAACACCTCTTGCTACAATTTAGGCCCATTACTTCTAGTCCTTTTCACGATGAATGAAGAGAGCAATTTTCTCCCTTCTTCCTTGTAGCAGACTGCTTAGATACATGCCTGCCTTCAGCTACCTCTTCCTCAGGCAAATCACACCCTTTTTCTTTCAACTTTCCTGGCAGAAGCTTTCAAGATTTCAGCACTTTCTAGGCTCTCAACATCTGCACCAGCTGAAATACAGTGATAAGACTCAAGTTCTGGCAACCCAGAAAACCATTCTCAGGACTCAGAAAAGGCTATCTCAAACAACCTGCAAGAAACCTTCCTCGTCTATATCCTGGAATGAGATCTGCATTATTTGCAAGGTCTGAAACTGCTTTATTTGTTTTCCTACTACCACTGTTCTCCTCCCTGAAAGATTACCTGGCAAGCATGTTTTTCCTCTCTATTTCCACTGCAGATAATCCGTGTCAGGCAGGGCACCGTACACCCACCTTACTGAATTGCATGCTATTTTCTTTTTCAAATTATTTCTCCATCTTGGTTCTCCAGCATATTTGCAGTCTCTCCTTGTTCAACACTAGCCACAGCTGTATTTTTATTCTATCAAAAAACTCTTATGTTGAATAATTTCCAGGCAGCATCTTGTGAGATCACTCTTAATAGACACTTCCAATTTAGCTACAGATAGCTGTTCTCTCTGTATGTTTTCTCCAGTCTATTTTTCATTCAGAGTACAATACTTTCAGCAAGACTACTCTTGTCTTGCCTATTTATCCATACTGTGCTCAAGCTTTTCCTTGAGTGAACCAAGGGAACCTAACCCACAGCTCCACATACTTGTGGCAGTAGCATCACTGTTCTCCCATCTCATTTAAGAGCAAGCAACCTATCTCACTCAAATTGCTCTTTAAATCTGCAGTGTCATCACAAAATGACCACAACTTCCAATACTAGCTTATTTAGATACCCTGGCTGTTAATTAGTCACTGGTGTTAACATAATTGTTATGAAAGCTAACACTCAGAAAGTAACTTCCACCTGAGAAGTGGGTGATTTAGCAGCTCCAAGCCAGCTGGTTCTTGTGGTTCATTAACTTCCAGTTCTCACAGCCATCACCTCTGCAAAGGATCTGCTAAAGGTTTTTATAAGGAAACTGATTTTCTGAAAAAGGTTGACCCAATCTGGTTTTTAGTATTATGATTTAAATGTTAAGGTCAATATTAGATTATTAAAATTCTATCTATGTTTCACATTTATCTCTCTTACCTAAAGTATCAGGACCCAGACTCTATAACTTCTATTGCTAGAGTCTCTTTCTTTCTATCTCCTTCTTTCTATTTATTTACACAAGACAGAAGAAATTTAGCAGATTTTCCAGTAACAGACTAATTAATAGTGATGGATTCTGCTACCTCTACTCACAAGGAATTCACGTTGTTTAAGAATATGAATGCACCTGGAACAGGGCAGAGGTTTGTACTCATCCAAGCACTATCCCAGGCAGGTCATTTCAAAAGCAGGTGCCCCTTTCATCTGCTTTGTCTCTCTCTATTATCCCTCACTCTGTGTTTGTACAGCATCTTATGTGATGAGTCTCTGGTTTGGCTTGGGGTAGAAGCACAAACAAACAGTAGAAGGAGGTGGTAAAGTAGAGCTGCCTACGATTTAGCAAAGGTGGTATAACAAAACTCCAGGTTACTGATGGACATGCAAGTCTTACCTTTCCAAATTGGTGTTGCTGCAATTTCACCAGATCTAGATCCTACTGTTTGGGTTCAGTCCCCAAAACCTGGCACTTGACTGAACATCAGAAGCAACCTGACCATACTCTTCAACCAGCATAAATGACAGACTGTCATGATTCCACATCAGTTCGCTGTGATTGCCGGTATTGCACATTGAATACATAAATGGGGGTGATCTCATTCTCATGTTAAATACTGAGAGATAAACCAAGTAA
>NW_020955198.1:2918327-2919636 GCF_003031625.1 Empidonax traillii
ATATTTACTAACTTCTAGGCGTACCGTGGAGTCTGTAAGGTGAAGGGTCCTGTCTGGACCTAACACCAGGGAATCTTTTGCGGCCGGGAACAGGGAACAAATTATAAATGAAAATATATTTCTCTGTGCCATGTGGATACAGAGAGGCCCTCCAGGACTTGCAGCGTGAGGATGATGCAAGACCCCCCCTGTACAAGCCCAGGGGAGATAAAGTGACAACCAACCAGGGGGTAACATCCACCTCCAAAGCAGGAAAGTTGCCTTTTAAGGCAAAAAACGGACAATAGATGAATATTCAACAACTGATATAGAGAGAGTACAAAAAGCCCAGTTTTCAAACAAGGTTTGTGTGTCTCAGGCGGGGCACTGGCCCCCCCAGACCACCCAGCGCTGTTTGCTTTATTATCGCTTGCTTAATAAATTTATCGACTTTTAATTGGAACTGAGTTGTCTAAATTCTTAAACTAACTTATAACAAGCTGAGGCTACCTGGCTGTGTCATTACCCAATGTCAGCTAAAACCAAAGGCAGTGGGGATCCAGGGAATTAGATGTGACACAGAAGTGATCTGGAGAAACAATGCTTCCCAATGTATTTTTATTACTGAGGTCTCAGAGAACTAGGTAAGCTTATATGGGTCTGATGTGCAGTAGGAAAATAATTGGCAGAGCAGGACTTGCAGCTCTCTCAAGCTCCTTTCCTTCTTCTTCCTTCCAGCACGCATGTTGCTTCTGAAAATTTTAGGAAAAACTCCTTCTTACAGAGATTGTGGTCCCTATTTTGCACATCTAAAGGCTACACCTCAACCTCTTTTACATGATTCTGGGAGTTGAACTCCCAAAACTTCTTTTGCTGTTAAAGATTCGTCAAGTGCTCATGTGTAGGTGGGAAAATTAACAAAGTAATTAACAGACAATCACAAATAGGTTGAAGGAGCACAGAAATCAACTACCTTGGAAAAGCAAAGATTCAGGCTCATACATGAACACTCCCTCGGGGACCATTTTGTCAGTGTTGGCACAGAGCAGAGAGAGCCAGTTGAAGGCATCCTGTGCTACTCATGTGGATTTACTCCTCCAAAGCAGGACAAACATAAAAAGAAACTGTATTTTCTGTATCCATTGTGCAGAAGGTTCAAATCTCCCTGAGAACCAAATACCTACACATTCTTTCAGAGAAGAGCATCCACAACCTACAAAGCCCACATTCAGCCATGTGTGATTTCTCCAGGAGGGGGAACATATCAACTCCTTGACTGTCTGAAAGATAATTAGTCTTTTCCCTAAAGACTTCCTCATCTGTCATTCAG
>NW_020955198.1:2920006-3012816 GCF_003031625.1 Empidonax traillii
AGGTTCAAATCTCCCTGAGAACCAAATACCTACACATTCTTTCAGAGAAGAGCATCCACAACCTACAAAGCCCACATTCAGCCATGTGTGATTTCTCCAGGAGGGGGAACATATCAACTCCTTGACTGTCTGAAAGATAATTAGTCTTTTCCCTAAAGACTTCCTCATCTGTCATTCAGGTTTTGTGTTTAGAGGATGGTAATTAAGTGCCATTAATATGAAAAACTCACTCATCTGATCACTGCTTGGGCATGATTTGCACAGGCATTAACCTAGTCTAGTTTGATCCATGAGCATGACACAGTTGTGTATATAATGATGGTAATGAGAGTAAAAGTATTAAAGTGGGCAGGTGTGTCTAGAACAATACATATCTCTTTATAAATGTATATTACAATTTGTTAAAAATGTTTCAGAGATGATTTTTGTTTTCTTGTGGAATTGTGAATAAATTTTCATTTCACAGAGATAAGCAGGTAACTTTTTTTTTTTACTCTTTTTCCAATTTAAAAATATTTTTTCTTTTTCTTTTTTATGTTTTCCACGATTTTCTTTTTTTACCAGCTATTTATACAGGAAATTATCTTGAAAATTATTATGATTAAAAGGAGGCAAAACAGTATAAAATTACAGGGAAAGACTAAAATGCAAACAATACATACAAATTATTTTTTGAGGGAAGGTAAAAACCAAACAAGATAAGGTAAGAAATGTCTTGAGTTAGAAGAGCCAATTAAAAATCCCAAATTACTAGGAAAAACATAAATTCTGAATGCGATTTCTTCTTTATATACTTGGAAGTTAGAAAATCCCCAAACTGTTTCCTATGGCATTGGGAAGTATATTTTTCAGAAGTGGAATTTAGCAGTCTCCAACTGTGTATTACTCTGCTTATTGCTCTACCCTGATTTAAGATCAGAAGATGTTATCACCAACTTGAAAGTGCAAGACTACAGAGGAAACAAACTAAAATGTTATCTGGTGGTACAACACCACCTGATCTGCAAAAGTGTCAAACCCAGAGGCCTCTCCACCTCCTCCTCCCCTCTCCCAAATATTTTAATCACTGCTTTAAGTAATTAAAATCTAATATCACTTTCCATCTCTCAAAAGTCCTTGCTCCAAATCAATAACCTGTGATTACTCCCCAGATTTAAAATTTTGCAGGTGCTTCTGTGTTTTACTGAACCGAAGTCATAATGAGCATTTGATGTCTAGGATTATTTCTGCAGTTAATAACAATATGTGGTATGCTATAAGAACATTCATATCCATCTTACTTGGGTAGAAGACAAAGCAAGCTCAGGGGCCAGAAATATTAATGCAGTAATATCTTGGGTAGTGGTAGAGTAAAGTAGTGAAAAATACCGGCACAGCTAATGCCTCTTTGTGCAATTATTCCCACTTTTATAAGTTTGCCCCAGTGTGAAAGTTTTCTTCTTTAAAATGGGCTGGCAAAGATAATCCATTAATTCAACAGTACTGGAAAGTTAACATTTTTTCCCTTCATTAGCAAGTTCAAAATTGCATTTTATTTCCATTTTGATGAGATTTTTATGAGTTAGAAGAGATGAAGTTGAACCCCAGGAGCTTAATGGACCCAGAAAGATCGCAGATACAGGATTGAATTCAATGAACCGTGAGGAGTTTAGTAAATTAATTAAATTTAAGAAAATAATGATTTTTTTTTTGTCTGCTGGATTAAAAATGCTAGAATGCAATGAAAAGTTAATTTAATGCTAAAACTTTTCCCCTTGAATTTATTTTACATTGATATTAAATAACTTCTTCAAAGCTTAAAAAGCAGAGAAAAAAAGAGGGGAGAAGGCTCCTAGAAAAATTAAACTATTATTTAAATAGTTTCTGATTCCCCAGTGTATCTTGAAATAATTTCAGTCTGAGGACTGTCCTTCAGAGGTGTGAATAGCTTGCTCAGGGGTGCTGATAGCATTTCTAGACCCACATTTTCCCTGTAGCTGTTTTTTGCTTGGTCTTGTTGCAGGAACAGGTCGGCTGATGAGAAGTGGCTATTGATCTTGTCGAGTTCCTAGCCCAGTATATTCACATGCCTCTATGATGCAAAGCCTTAAGTAGCTCGCAGAGTTACAAGACCATGTAGGGTCAGAAACTCTGGTTTCCCTTTTTAAGTGAAAAGGCTGAAGGGTTTAAATGCTCCTGTTAAGCTCTTTGTGTCCCACCAGTAGGCTGGCTTGTAATGTCTGGTACAAGTTTCTTTTCTGCTTGATTCCACCCAGAGTTAGCCCTTGGTTGCATTTCTTACCCCATATTTTAAACAGATGAAAAAAATCCAGTCTCAAGCACTGTCTCTTAGCACTTCTTGGAGATAAAAACAAAGAGAAGGCAGCTCCCCAAAATAAATCAAACTGCTGAATGAAGCTTACTGCCACCCTGTACTCCTTGACCCAACCATATGTGTGAACCTGACATATCAGTGAACGTGTTGGAACAAGAACTACTTTAATTCTCAGGAGCTTGGTGCTTTTCTTTCTATCTTCCCTTCTCACACACGATGTCAGACATTGCAGAAGCAACTTTTCCCATTTCAGCAATTAGTGATGGGTGGGGTGGGAGGTGTACTAGTGTCACTGTGGAAACAGGCACAAGAAAACCTGTCAGAAAGAAAAGTAAAATACCATAATTTTGAAAAAACAGAATAAAGTCACTTTACCTTCCTGCTTTTCTTCCTCAAGGGAATCCTGTTGCAAGGAATGACATTTCAGAAGTCTGTCATTATTGATGATATGACAGATTCAGATGCAGTCATTGGAGGAATATGATTTTATTCTGCATTCAAAAACAATGTGTAAATTTCCTTTAAGAGAGCAATTGGCTTTGTCCTGTGATTAATGACCTGCCACTCAACAGCAGCTAACCAATCTCCAAGGCATGGCATCCAACAGAAAATTAATCAGTTACTGAGAACGGGTGTGACCAAAACCAGAGAAGAAACCTCCTAAAACCTATCAGCAGAGTTATGAGTTGAAATCAATCATATGGTATCTTCAACTCTCACTGACAGTGTGCAAACAGCATTGCTCTTCAGTGGAGCTCAGGTAGGGGGATGGGCTCCAAGGTCTTTTGATTTTCCTGAAATCCTACAGAAACCACCTATGAATTACAGTATTAGTCCATGAATACCAGGTACCGCTGAAATCATAACGCTCCAGAGCTGTGAGTTCATACGCCACGAGCAGCTGCTGCTGACTGGAGATCTGCTGAGGCTTCTAGAGTAGAAAAAATGGTTACTCAGTTTAAACTGCCTGCAAAAGGTGTGGTAGAAGATGACAGTTAATACAAAATAAAATAAATAACGCAGGGTGTAAGGGACTCTGTATGTAGGAAAGGGGTATTATTTGGTTCCTTGGATTTGGGATTCAGGATATCTAGACCTCTGTGTGCATTGCTGGCAATGTACACACCATATCAATCTTAGATCCTGCTATTCTGTAGGAGCAGTAGATAGAAATTTGAACTTGTCTCTAGTTCAAAGCAACTGAGAGATTCAGTCAGTGGGATTCTGTAGCATTTATATATATATAAAATATATATATAATAGCACTTCTTGTTAAGCCATACATGGAATAGCAGTAAATGAGTAAAAGTTATTGGATTTCTACCTGTAGCCAGTGAGAGGGGGTAAATCAGAAAGCAGAAGGAGTTGACCTTTATGATTTAGTTGTTCTTGGCATTAGAAAAAAAAATCTTTCACTTGGTTTTGTTTTGTTTGTCTGTTTGCTTCATAACACAAGGATAGTTGGTGTTTTCTCTCTAGAAATGACTTGCAGACCCTTTGGGGCAGAAACTCTTCTCTTGACCCTTGGGCCAAGGAAGATCCAAGGACTGAATCTGTCCTGAAAAACAATTTTACCCCCTTTTTGAACAGCAGATTTCTGTGTGGGCAGGAGCATATGTGCCTGTGACCTCAGTCTACTGAGGAGGAAGGAGACAGCCCAATGCAATCAACAGTTCAGAGACTGTGTTGAGAAGGTGAAAATCTCCCTCTTTCTAACTGCTGTCAAGGAACTGTCCTCTGCCAGATGCTGACTGGCTTGCCTCAGACTCACTGCTGTGAACAGAATACGTTAAGGTTGTTTTGTCATTGCCTCTTACCATTAGAGATTTAAAACTCATACCCTCACCAGCTGAAATCTTTATTTTACATGTGACTTCTCTTTTGAGCAAGAGACGAGCCGCAAAAGTCACAACTATCTAAGACTGGGCTTGGAATCAGCAGTTTTTGCATTTTTTTACCTCAGTCTGTTGTACCCATTTTTCCAAGTTCACTGATATGGGTTGTCTCATCTGCTTTGCAGCAAAGCTCAGGTTGGAGCTGCGCATGTGTAAGGTTCTTGCAGATTCCCCTGAGTAAAAGTTAGGGGTTTTTTAATTCACTATTCTTTACCTAATGTCTTTTGTAATAAAATTTATTTCGGTACAACATCCCAAAGGAGGCAGAGCTTCATTCCAGAGCCTGGAATCTGACACCATCTTGCAGAAGCAACAGGCTTCCTTCTCTGCTGTTGTCATTTCTCACAAACCTATGGCTTGTGAGCTCCGATATGAGGAAGGAACTAAAGAACTTAAGGACACAGGTAACTTCTTAATTCTGGCAAGAGCTCTGTTTTTTGTATGAGCTAAAGCAAAGAGGTCTTAAGGTGTCTATATGCTTGTATTAATGTATGTCATGCAAACAGACCAACTCAGAAGCAGTGTGAATAGAGTCGTGACAAGGATTGCTTTTTGTGATTGGGGAATTGAACTGAGGCAACTTGACCATCAGGTGTGTTTTGCACAAAGGAGTAACAAAGTCTGGAAAATGACAGAGACACCAAGAAAAGACCCAGAATAGCTTGCTGTTAAAAGCTCTTGGGATCAGCTGAATGCCACACAGCAGTGAGTTCCTTGGCCGTGGAGCAACATGGAGGTTTTAACACACTGCTAAGAATCTCAGCACAGTAAGTCCTGATATTACGTACTCCTGCAAAGGTAGTTTGAAGTCATCTCACAAATGAACAGGAATGCTCCTTTTCTACAGTAATGCTGGCTTGGCTTCCTCAGTCTTTGCAGATTAAGCAGGTGTGTCTGCCTGCCTGGTGTGTAAGGACTCCCAAAGGAGGAGGTGCAATATTACCACAAGACATTTTCTTCTAATCAGCTAATAGCCACATGATAAACTGCATTCATCCCAATTCATGTTTAACTCAAAGTGGGCTGGGGTATGTGTTTCACATACCACTTTAATTTACCCTCTCCTGTCTTCGGAATATTTACTAGCAACTCTAATGTACTGCAGTCGTGGTGACTGTACTCTGTTTCTCAGTCTGGTTTTATCTTCCAGGGGAAGAATAAGAAAGCAGCTTTTTTTGAAACTATCCATTAATTTTCAGATGCACCACTATCTTCCTGCAAAGTGAGAAGTAATGGAGAGAAACTCCAACAGGCTATTGGTAGACTGATGCTGAGAATAAAATGAGATGGATAATGCTTTGATGGAGTCCTGAAAGCATCTCTAACTATTGGTAGTTTAGCAGTATACCTGCAGATTACTCAGATCTCCCTGAATATGTTACAGTACCTACCGTAACACCTACCACTGCATCAGGCTTCCTTACTCTGGAGCAAGATTTTGCAGTGAAGAAACAAGTCAGTGTCTCATTGGAGTCACTCCAATTTGACAATTCTGTGGCCAATTGGATTTGGTTTAAAGTCTTCAGGTGCAGAAAGCAATGGAGCACTTTTGTAGTGCTGGTGGCCCTTGGGATGAGGGGAGGAACATGAAAGTCTCTGTAAGACAACACAAATCACACAAGACATGAACTTGACTGGTTATAACAAGAGCTTGAGAAGTTGCTCTTATTTTCTTGTTATGGAAATTCTTCTTACTGTGTTATTCACTCACAAGCAGACAGCTGCCTTGCCCTTCTGCCCTTCCTGGGAAGGCAAACAGCCACTTTTTCGGCAAAGAGGATGCTCTGTGCCTGTTGGTGGCTCCCATGCCTGAGGTCTGTCCTGGGACAGAGTGGAAGGCATTGGGCACAGAGAAGCCCTTGTGATCCAGAGCCAGATGTGAGTCAGTAGTGATTTAATTGCCAACACAGAGACATGAGAGGGTCCTCCTAGGCTCTCCCAGGGTGTATCCTACAGCAGTGGCACCACTGTCCAGCCCTTTTGGTGGATGCAGTAGCCAGATCTGGGGTAAAAACCCACTCTTAAGAAGTGAATCAGCAGGACAAGTCTGTCCCTCTCCCCATTCTCCCCATCTGCCTGTACACCCAGGGCTGTGTCGGGGAACACCACAGTACTGGAAACTCATGTCCTGGGGCTGAAGGGACTCTGCCCTTGGGCAGTGAGAAACTAGGCCCTAAGGAGAGAGAAATGAGCTGTTAAGTTACATGCAGCACACTTGTGACTGCTCTTTATATTCCATACCCCAGTGCTTTATCCAAAGTAATTTAAATGTCTCAAGCTCTGGTACTCCCATCACTTTTCCTGGTACATTATTTTGCAGGCTAACTCATCTCACCATTTGCATCTTTCCACATGAAATTAAGAAGAAATTTCCTCTCCCTTTCAATCCCTTAATTTCATGGAGTACTTTGCTACGTACTCTGCTTTCTTTCCAATGCCTCCTGCCTCTCACCCTATTTCCTCTCCTTCTCCTTTATATCTCCCAAACAGGACATGGCACCCAGAATGTTCAAAATGCTGCAGGAAAGACACAGTGGGTTACTTAATTAAGCTTAGGTCTTGGTGACATATAAACGGTTAGGGCATGAATCCAGGATAGAAGGCCACAAACTGCCCTGCCCCAGACTTCCTGCATCTCACTATTCACTTCCCTGTTCCTTACTACCTTTATCATCCATAAAGTACTTCAGAAGTGAATTGAGGACCCCATTCACACCATTTAGCACTTTGTGTAGGGCCAAGAACCTCTCTTCTCTTTTTATCTAGAAAGATACCCCAGACATCCCAATTTTTGTGCACACAATAAATGTTTTTTGAGTCTGATTCAGTCATTAGAGAAGTATAAATAGGATTCAGATGAGTCTTTTAAAGCAAAAGTCAACATAGAAATCATGTCCACCTAGTTTTGATATGCACATTTTTAAAGGACTAAAGGAAACAATCAAAGCAATCCCTAGAAATTATGTAAATGTTGTTGGGCAACAGGGGGTATTGATTTCAATGCCATTTTATGGAAATGAGAAAGGCCTATACACAACCTGAGACAACCAAACAAATTAGTGTTATTTACAAACTATAATGGTATCCAAATGTTAGGGTTTTTTTATTAAGATCTCTTGAAACAGAGATTGCAGTGGGTTTAGGACTATGAACATTTTAGGCATGCTATAACCTATGGGTTTAATAACAATAAGTCGTTTTCTCTGACTGATTTAAAACCTACTTGTCCCATAAATGTATGGTGGATGGTTTTAATTAACACCTCAACAAAAGCAATTTTTCAGATGGGGGATTGAAGCGTGGGCTGCATTTAAAATTATATCCAGCAAAAGGAAATCTTTTTTATTCTTGCTCTTTTAGAACATAATTTGTCACTGGAACTCATTGACACTGGACATCACCCACAAGTAGAAATTGGTAGGAAGGATAGCAGCATTTTGACAATTTGAAGACCCTCCATTGCACATCTACAGGGTCGAAAAAGATGTTAGGATATCAATCCTCATGCTTTAGGGCATAACACCTCTCATTAATGAAGGCTTGGCCAGAAATTGCCCCTATATTATTCTAGTTTTAATTTATAGGGCTTCAAGAAACTTCCTTTGAAGCTGCCAGTGTTTCAGAGATAGGAACCCGGATCACAAGGAGCCCTTCTCTAAACCAGATGTCCATTTGCATTTGTGAGAATCTCCATTTCTTTTGGGAAAAATATAATGAAATTAGGACTTTTGTGGTACTCCATATGATGGAATCTAGCCTAATCTATGACCAGTGCTGTGGTATCCGCTGAACATGTACATCTTACTGAGAGACATAGTCTTGAAGGATGGGTGTTTGAATTACTTTACTTGTTTCTGAAATGACTCCAGGAAAGGACATACCACCTGGAAAAAACATGTCTGAAATGAGTTTCTTTCTATACTCAAGAACCAGATGAAAGATTTCCTCTGATATATTTTCTTGTCCCCCTCCCCAAGCTAGTTATAAACTTTTGATTTGCTTGTCCTTGTGAAAGTGTGTTGCAAAACTTTTAGAATTTCCATCTAGTTTATTGGCTTTTTTTTTGTTTGTTTTTTTTGCCTATGACTAATCTTGGTCTGAATCATAAACAACTATTTTCTTTGCAGTCTTAATTTCCTGAAAGAATCTGTAAAGAGCAAATATTTTCTCTTGGTCTTCAATTTCTTGGTCAAACAAGTAAAATTTCACAAAAGAGGTGGACTTTATAGATCTCAAAATCCTGTGTTTTAGACATGTTTCTGCATCATTGTTTTGAATGTTGAGAACATAGTGACCCTTCTATTTCAGTTATCTCCCCATTGTCACTGGCTATTAAAATCCAACTCAAACTCAATCACATTTGAAAGTCATCTAATTACTTGCAATGAGAAAACTCTTGTTAAACACCTTG
This sequence comes from Empidonax traillii, assembly GCF_003031625.1. Lineage (NCBI taxonomy): Eukaryota > Metazoa > Chordata > Aves > Passeriformes > Tyrannidae > Empidonax > Empidonax traillii. The sequence continues at coordinate 2,928,627 of NW_020955198.1, forward strand.
TTTTGGCTGCGAGACCCTCCTGAGGTGCTTAGTGAAACCATGTATGTCAGGTTGAAGAGGGAAGTGAAGCAAATGCAAACCATCTGTCTGGAGAGTTTATAAATTATTACTTGCTCTTGATAAATCAAACAAACAAAATCATCTTCTATATCAGCATCTTAGGGAAAAAAAAAAAAGAAGGATTTTGATCTCTACAGCTAGAGGTTTGAATACAATTGGGATGCACTAATGATACCCAGAAATAGGATAGACACAAATGGGATATCTTCAGGAAACAAGGGAAAGTAAATGTTGCTCATATTTGTAGATGTTCTCCTTCCTGACATCTGTTTTATCTATTACCTTAATGCAGACAACTGTATCATCTCGGCAAAGAAAGGCAATTTGGGTGAGTACAGGAAATGCTGAAGGCAAAGTGGGCATGAAGAAATCTGCACAGTCCTGAGAGCCCATTTGGAATTTCTGGTAGTCCAGAACAGGATATAGAGCAAGGGACAAAAAATAGATGGATTTATTATCATGTTAAAATACAAATTGAACAGGAAACTCTAATTACATTTAAAGACAACAATGAGGGATTCTATTGTTAGAATTTCTGTCTTTTTTAACTCACTTATTGCCAGCTTCCCATCATGGAGCAGTTCAGTGTTTCTGGCACTCAGGAGAGTTCAGTTCAGTTCATAGCTGGCTCTCACTTCTGTGGTTTGGTCAATTTACTTTTAATTTTCTTATTAAGGAGATAATATCAACATTTCCTTTGTCTTTGCCATTTAGATGGCAATTTCTTGAGTACATTATGTATCTTATTATCTCTCTGCTTAGAACTGGGCATGAGGGAAGTCTGACTTTGGGTAGGACGTAGATTTTTTTCCTTTATTGGTTTCTTACACAAGCACAGGTTTTGAACTTCCCAAAGACTTTTGACATCTCTTTCTGCTAAAAATGTAGTGTTATCACATTGTTTTTATATTAACTTAACAAAAATTAACACTTATTGGTGAAAACATAACTTCCTTTCTGTCTATATTTGTAGAACTCAGTTTAAAATATACTTCCTTTAAATTACAGCTGTATCATGCCAAGAAAGACAGTGTGATTTCTCTTCATGTGGAATAATCAGACCCATTTGCTTTGTATAGTTTCATCCTTTTACGGGTACAAAGTAGATGTAGATGTGCCAAAATCAAAATGGAGTTACTGTTTCAAGGCACATCCAACGAGCAGTCATCAAGACCATAGGTGTATGAGCCACATCTCCATTTTATTCTAGTATGAACAGCAATTCAACTTGTATCCAATTGTTGTTTTTAGATATTGCCAACGGAGAACAATGTGGGCATATATTGTACGTGCATGTCAATAAAATCTATTTAGAATGTGGTTTCCTTTCCTTGCTGCCACCTACTAGGAAATAACTACCATGTATGAAGTTTAACAGCTGTCCCCATGATCAGAAAGTGATTTTCATAAGGTTTTGAAGAAACACACAGAGAAAACATTGATTCATGTTCAGCCTTGTAGCAAGCATACAGGGAGCCTAGATTGATAAGGGCCTAAGACTGGTAAATCATAATGTAAATAAAAGCACTATTTTTCATGCCGTTTATTTACAATGGCTTTAGTATGCTGCATTTCCAGGGAAATATATGTTCTTGTCAGGAAACTTCAGGGGAAGTAAATGACTTTGAATCACATGAATAGGTTTAAATGCCATGGCTGAAATTTAGTAAACTATTTTGCACTATCTCTTCTTCTTCATTAAAAGTGGAACATTTTTCTCTGTCTCGTAAGGTACTTAATAATAAGGCTGGCTTACCCAGTGGGACGCTGGGTAGGAGCAGCATCCTTTAGCTTTTCTGAAAAATCTCACACTTTAGCACTAATTCCTCATCAAGAGTCAGAATCTGACTCTGAATAAATATATAATGGAGTCTGGATCCATGAATATTCTTGCTGGTTTCTATTAATCTGTGTATTACTTAGTTTGGGACCCAACTATCAATGCAGAATCTGAACAATTAAAAAAAAATTAAAACCTTGAATATACAAGCTACTTGTAAGGTCTCCAATTTTCTCTCAGCTCTGGGTCCACACTTTTTTTTTGGGAGGAAAATATCAGAAAGAATTTGGGAATGGCAGAAAACATTTGCTTTACGACCCAAAGGGATGAATATTAGGGTTTCACAGGGATAGTGTGTATATATATTTCTGATTTCTGCTGTCATACAGAAGTGACAGGGTTATAGGATTGTGTGGGAGACATGACTATAACTGCATTTCTGGCTTTTCACAGCACTTCAGACATGTGCAACCAGATGCAACCTGCAGAAGTCACCACATTCTTTTGACTGCAATAAACTGTAGAATAAACTACACTTAGGCCATAATCTGACAGGTATTTGTACAAGTTATTAAATACTTTTCAAGAAAGGAATCTCACAACTTTCCTAAGGAAAAGCAAATGGTTTCTCTAATATCCACATCACAGACATAGGGTCTTTTCTGCTTTTGAAAATATTTCCTGAATTTTGATGCAACACAATTATCTCACTTGGCCTTTCATTTCACATACGAGTTTTTGGAGTTAGGATCTTGTGAGTTACCAGACCCTGGGAACCACAGGACCTTGATCAGTTCCAGAACCTATAGTCTAAATATTTTCTTTTTTTTTGATTGTTTGTTTGTTTTTTTTCCAATTGTACTGCACATTTATGAACCAAATTGTCAAAATCCACACTCAGCATTGGAGTCCTGGTGGTAAACAAATATAGGAAGTAAATGTCCATGGGAGAAACCTCTCTATATCTTAAAGATAAGAGAATAGATAGCAGATGGGAAATGAGATAAAATGAATAAGGCAATGCTTTATGGAATTTAGGCAATTTTGAACTTTTCTTTGTGATCTTTTTTTTTTTTTTTTGGGTAGGTTCAAATCACAAAAGAGGTACAAATATTGAGGATTTAAAATGAAGAACAGGATGGTCTTTTAGATTTCAGATCAGGAAAATCTCTCATGTGCTTGCCAACTGTATGGATCGGCTGAATCTAGTAAATTTGTAAATCTTTTTTCTTTGATAAAAACTTTCTACCTGGGCAGGAGTGACTCTTATACTCCTTACCACAAGATTATCTCAGATACACTAAAGATCTGAAGCTAGTAAATGAGATAAAGAAACCAAATCAGATGTGAAACATTCTGATTCATTGTGAAGACATATTGTGCATGTACCAGACAATTCATGATTACCAATTAACTTTATGTGGAAGGTACTAGGATTTTATGAAGATCAATGACATAATAAAATCCGTACTGTAACTTAGAATGGGTGGATGGTTTCTGAGTCTTGAATAGACTCGAGTGCTAACTGAGTCTGACGAGCTGTACAATTACTCACCGAACATTGTCACCTACAATTTTCAGCAAGGAATCATTGTGGATTCAGTTATATGAAAATTTTCCTTTAACTGATATTATTTGCACACTTTGTTTCATTTTCCAGGCTGTTTTATTTTCCTAAAACTTGCGGACAGCACAGACAGAAGAGGTCCTTGTCACTTGTAGGAGATGGAAGAGAGGCAGAGATATAGGAAGAGAGCAAGTTGGTGAGAGCAAAGAAAAAGGGAAGTGTGTAAAGAAAAGTAGGGGAGCAACGATCTTCCTTTTGTTTACTTCTGGAAACAATTAATATCTTTCTCAAATTGTGTTTAAATTGGCCAAGAAGTGAAAAATTCTTTGAGAAACAGGACACTGATCAACAGATGCACAACTACATACCCGATGCACCCCACCCCTACCTCCCACCCCCAGTATAGCCACGCAAGTATTTTCCCCTAGGAGACTTTCCTGATAAGAAAGAGGTAAAAGAGAAGTACAGAAAGAGACATTCCTGAATTATCACCATTCTCAGCAGCCAATAGCTTCGCCATTCTTTGAAGTTGAAGCTATATTTGTTACATATTTAGTCTTTCTCTCAGGTGAATCCTTCCCTATGAGAACCCACTTCCACCTAAGGATCAATAAATATTTCACTACACAGGAACCCAAGAAATGTGTATATATTCCTTAGCTAGAGCTCAAAAAAGAGACAGTATTTTCAGGTGAGTGATTGGAAGCACTAGTCTCTGTCTTAGTTGAAAGTCATTGACTTCAGTTGTAAAAGATAAAAATTAATGACTTTTTGTACTGGCTCTAGGGTGAAGCAGACACTAGAGAGTTCAAGTAATCTTTCACAGAGTGATAATTTTTCAGGATCAGGTGCAAATTAAGATATAAAATGCAGGTTTAAACCAGTCTTTCTTTGGGTGATCAAAAGCGTGGACATTCAGGATGGGCCAAGGCTCACTTAGCTTTGATCCCATTTTAGCTGATCCTTTACAAAGGACTAAGTCCATGCTGAGGGTTCTGAATGTGAAAATGAGGTGAAAATGAGGGTGTCTTGTTTGAGAACATGAAAATGGAGGGAAGTGAGAAGGAAAATGGTCTTTGCCACAGGGTAAGAACTTTTTATTCTGATTGATATGAGCCTAGTTACAATAAGGTGTTGACTTATGCCTGAGATGTCTTGATTATTCCAAAACAAACAAGCAAACCAAGTTAGTCATTTGAGGGCAGAAAAAAAGAATTACTATTTCCAATGCATATAATAAAGCTATGCAATGCATTGCTTCAAGATATACCAACATAGCTTTCCAGTAGAAATGAAAAACATATAAGTTCTTTAAAGAGGTTTCAAAATTATATAAATTGATACATAGAAGTGAAAAATAAGTAGAAAAGTTTATGAATCATGACGTTAGCTTGTATTTAATGGGTAGGAGTTAGGTAAGGTAATGCAAAATTGTCAACTGGGAATTCCCCTACATTTTCCTCCTGAGAATTTGGTACCAGATTTTGTACCAGGGACAGGATACTGTACTAAATCATCCATAATTTCCTCCAGTAAGATGATTTCTATGTTTTCAGTAATGTCTATCAATGAACAAAAAGCATGTCTCTCTAAATCTTGCATGAAGTGGGAACTGGTTGCTTGCTGAAGTACAATGTAACTGTAGCACAAAATAGTTCAGTTTCCAAAATGCACAATATTTAATAAGCAGTGTGATGCAGAGTGCAATAACTATTAATAAAGCCACTCCACTGAATTGATTTTAGCACAATTAAACTTTTCTTTACCTTATTTCACAGTCCATTTAAAATGTTCTATTTTTCTTTTAATGGCAAAGGAAAATCTGAGCTTTAACAAAATACAGTAGCATAAATTCAAGGCAGCATATGGCACAGGTGAACAGAAAGCTTTATCAGGAAAAAGGTAACAGCACCAAAATCAGAAATCCAAGCTCTGACACCATGTAATTGATTTAGGTAGAAGAGCATCTGTATGCAGTGAGCAATGAAAAACTGTCAGCAGTGGGCCAAGTTACAATTTTTCAAGGTTTTAGAGAATATAATCATGCAAATAAATGCATCTTACTGGGAGGTAGGAAAAGAAGAGAGTTTGTAAGAGGTTTTCAGCAGCTGGAGCAGTAGCTGATATGTTCAGCTTTGGTCTCTTTCTTTTTGGGTAAAGCCCAGATCAGTTCAATATTCTTCTTCCTTCCCTCACCATGGAAAGCTCATTGTTTCAGGAGAAACACCCCACTAAATGCAGGCCAAGGTTTACAGTATTGCTCTGGGTGAGGTGTTGCCCGTTTGCTGAAAACACTGCCAGGGCCGGGACTGCATAGTTGTGTTTTTCAGGGCAGCAATACAGACCTTGTTGCTTGCTGAAAACCTTATCGGCAGACAAGGGTCAGTGGATGACACCTGTTTGTGGGTGAAGAGCTGATCCAGATTTTGAACCTAAGGTTCAGTTTAGAAGACCACCTTCCTCCATATAGGAGCCTTCTTCCTCCCTCCTGTGAGCTGAAGAGTTATAGCACTTGGCAAATAAGTAAGAGCTGTGGGCATGAGTTTCCTCAGCATGAGCGGAGGAAACCCTTGAGCTTTTGAATGAGATAAGAACTTCTCTGCTAGGCTTTTGCAAAACAATGTAAGCTGTCACAGCATGTTGTGCCTGTAGTCCAAGGCCATCTGTGTGTGATGCAGTTAATGCCTCTGCCATTGATACTTGTGACGATGCACATCCAGTCATGTGTCAACTGTAGACTTCTGCTCCAATGACTGTTGGAAATTGTATAGGCAGTGCTGTCTAAAATCCAGTGAATTAATGAATTTGTGAATTAATAGTGCTCAGACTGTATTACAGGTGACAGTGTGTGATACACAGGCTTAATTTTCTCTGAAGAGGGGTGGTTTTTTACGTGTTGGATATGATCTGTTTAAGAAATGAAAATTATCAGGTATAGGGCTCGATAGCTTTGATAAATGATAGATGAACTGAAGCTGAGGACAAAAGTATGTGATGGAAAGCATTTACCTTGCTGCAATGTATCAAGTCCGTGTCTATCAGCAGACCCAGTGTGACTGACTGAGCATACATTCATGGGTGGCTGTAAAATGTAACGTATTAACTTAAACCACCATGGTTTATGTTCCATTTTCCTTTCGAATGGGGGCAGGTTAGGAGTGTTCACAAGGTTACTCCTGGTGCCTCAAAGTCTTCACTGACAGATGGCAACTTGATGAGCTGTAGTAATGCCATCATTTTCACTCATGTGCTGTATCCCGAGGAGTCCTGAGCATTTGCAGCTCAATAAAATCCAGGATCTTACTGTGCCTCAAGAGAAACAATTATAAAGGACACCTCCTTCCACCCCATGGGACCACAGTGAGCAGGCTGCAGAAGTTGCCTGAGTTTTCCAGTGCATCAGAATCCCTTTTGCAATTCATGCCATTGATATTTTCAAACCTGTCTGTCTGACAGCCCCTGTTACAGCAGACAGACTGTCTGGGAGGTGACAGCTTTATCTCTATCCCTTTCACACCTCTTTAGGGATAATTTTTGATGTGAGGTAGGGTTTGATCAACTGCCTCATCTCTTATATGCTCAGCTAAACAAGCTATTTGATTTTTTTTTTTATATTGTGATGAGTAAATATGTCACTCATGTTGTTGAACATGCTGGCAACAGGAGATGTAAATATGTCATAGCTGATGGTTACAAGCCTCAGTGATCATAGTGGGTTTGAATTAAGGGTTATTTTTGTACTCCCTTTGCAGGCACTGGCAGCCAGTTCTGCTGCCTTTGAAATCCAAGCAAAAGCTTTGGGACCACACGAAATTAACCACTTTACATAAATGTAAATCACACTGGTATTTTTCACATTCATATGTGGTTTTTGCTCATGGGAATAAATAGGGTCAGAGAGAAGCAAGTAAGAATAGCTCTTTCATATGATTCTTGAATCAACCAAGGGAAAAGGCACTATGGAAATTTACCTAGAAGTTCTTGTCTCCCCTACTATCACTTGGACAACCCAAGTAGTCCTGTAGGAGTAAACAACAGAACATGGCTTTCCCAAGAATTATGTTTAATGAGGAAACACTTTTTAAACTCCTGTCCTCTGTTCACAGAATGTGTGTGTGTGTGACAGCATGTAGACGTGTGCAGAGAGCATGGTCACAGCCCTTACCCTTAAATGTAAGAGGGACAAGGGCAAAGTAGGGCTGTTGTGTTGAAAGGAATCAGATTTTCTTCTAGGCATAGGTTTCATGCAGCCTGTGGCTTATCTAGAAGGTTTTGGGTCTTTCTGCCTGTTCAGTGCTATAGGTTACAAATGCCACATTTTACCTTCCTCAGCCTCTCCATCACCATTCTATGATATGAGCACTGTACACCAAGTTCTTTATGTCCAAATCTGTTCCTTGCTACATAAACATAGTCCCAACTGAACTGCATGACTGCAAAACCATTGCTAACCAGTGTCTGTCTTTATCTGACTCCAGTACACCTTTTATTTTATTTCAAGATCAAAACTGGGAAGTTAGACTGAATCTTTAGTCCTTCTTCCACTTAAGTGATTCTAAGAACTGCTCCTAGAGAGTTTTCTACTTTGTTTTATTTTACTTATCTTTCCCCTTTCCCCTTTTCTTTTGATATTTTTCCTTAAAAGCATTTTTTGTACTAAAGCAGTGGTTGAAAATCCATATGCAAGCGAATGTCAAGAATCAAGATTTACAGCCTGGTAATGTTCCTTCCAAAGGTCTTCTGCAGTAAGAAATGGAAAAACAATTCTCTTTTTTCAAGCTGATCACCAGCCTTTGTTCCAGCCAGACAGTTTCCTTGCTGATAGGGTTATGTTTTGTGGCCATGTAAACTCCACACGCCTGTGTTTTTGACAAGCTGTCAGGACTAACCATCTGGAGTGATATCTTGGCATATTTTTATTCACACTTAAAACACCAACCAGAGACAAACAATATAATAATCTTGTAAAGTGAAGTTGTAGAACCATATCAGCAGGGAAATGAATGTGCTAAGAATGCTGTTAAACATGTTTCTGAGATGGTAGAATAATTGAAGGTGTTTATTGGGGATTTGTCATGAAAACAATAACTGACTTAAGACAGTGCTACTTTGAGAAAAAGAAAAGGTTTCAAACTTCATTAGCACAAAATTTTTAGACCTGGCAGAATTAGCTAGAGTTCTTTTCTAAAATTAAAAAACTAGGATAGCCTTTTTTGTGACCATGAAATATTCCTGAGAAAGGCAAACACAGATTTCTTCTAAATGAGGACAAAAGTATCCTGTAATGGATTCTGAGCTCAGGAAGATGCAAGTGCTTTTCTCAGAGAGAAGGTATTTCCCCCACACTTCTCTCTACAAGAACACAATATTGTGTGGTTTTTTGTTTGTTTGTTTGGTTTCTGTTTGTTTGTTTGTTTCATTTTGTTTTGTATTGTTTGTTTGTTTGTTTTATTTTTTGTTTTCTCTTAAATAATGGTTACCACCACCCTAGGACTACTCTTCTCAGAATTAAACCATAGCTTTGAGTGCCTTTGGGGACTGACTGTTACTTGGAAACGCTCAATAAGCAACGGCAGCAAGGAATACCCATTTTTAACCAAAACTGTCCAAAGGCCCGTGATTTGTCTTTTAATAAGTTTTAATTAACAGATGCTACTGTAGTAACTAATTGACCATTGCACTATCAAGACCCGTGTTGTCTTCAGTGAAGAATAGTAAATTTTTCACAGTGGGGACTCACTGTTTTCACTTCATGTTTGTATAGCATCTATCACAACAAGGTCTTGATTTCACTTTGTGGTCCATTACTGTAGCATAAGTATTACTGTTGAAATTAAAGCACTATAATTATTTGCCACCATAATTTTCTGTGAACGTCTGTTAATTTTATCAAATAGACTTTACAGTATGTATCAAAGAAATTAAAAAATCAACCATATTTTTTCCACAGCTTTTTGAAATTGTCCCTTAAAATATGTCTGTTTAACATCTAACAGTCAGGCTCTGTTTAGCCTGTGAAAGCCCCTCAGAGAAAGGAGCTGAGCAGCTGAGACATGCCAAAGTGTTGTGGGAATTGCTTCTCTTCATGATTAATTCCCCTCCCAAAGGCTGAATGAACAGGTATCTGTTCAGAAGAGGTCTGCTAAGAGCTGGGGATGTTCAGTTCCTTGTAGGAGTAATCCAAAAATTCACACAGTTGGGCTAAAAATGAGTCAAAAAGAGGAGTCCTGAGATCAGACTAGAGCAGAAGTCTGCAGTCTTGGAGATTTCCACCTGCATCCTTGAAGGGTAGTGAGTCCTGGGGACTGGGAGGAAACCCTAAGACTGTCATGTGGGTTTGACCAGACACCCAAGTTCCTCACAGCATCTTCTGCAGATGTTACTGAATGGAGACTCTACCCTGTAGCTCCTGCTGTGCTCATACTGAGTGTGCCTTCCCTCAAGCCCTTCCGTGCATCAGAATAAAGGACTGTGCAGTTTTTTAGGATTTTAGATTGCAAACCACGGAAGTAATTAATGGAGTATGTCTCAGACAAATGTTTGTAGCAGAGATCTCTCAGTATCTATAGCCCTGTTGGCTATTTTGTTTATGCAATGTGCGTCTTATTTTAAGAGTCTTCTTATTTTTATTTTTTTTTCATCCCCTGTACCCACATTTATTCCATATATTACAAGCTTTTATGTTGTGCTTTATAAGTAGAACTGAACTTTTAAATTGTTGAAACTAAAGCCCTATTGCCATAGTTTATATTTCCAATTTCTTGTATTTGTTTTCATTAATCATGGCTTTCTTCACAGGTGGTTTCCTTTATTACCTTGTTATTGATGCGAGAAAAACACGAGCTATTTTCCCCTCTCGCACATTTACTTTCCCCATTTGAATTATGCCTGTTGCATTTATAAATGGCCATGCCTGCAAGGCATTTGGACACTTAGATGAGAAATGCTGATGCTGAAGCCAGAGCTTTGAGACACTCATGTCCATTTGCAGTTAATTTAGGCAGCATCCACAGCTCATGGATTTCTACCTATGTGCATCCGAATCTCTGGGTAGTTGTGTTCTGCTTCTTGCACTGCAAAGAGAAAAAAAAATAAAAAGAAAAAAAGAGAGAATAATATACAGGATTATAATAAGAAAACAACTGAATGGTCAGAATGGTCTAGATGTAGCACTTTTTTCTCCGTATGCTGAAAGAATGATGTTTGTTCACCTTTGGGAGAAGATGTATTACAAGCCTTTGATAAACAGACATAAAATAAGGTATGTATATAGAAAGCAAAACTGGCATTATTCTTCATCTTTTTTACTGGTGCAAATCATAGCAGAGTAATAAGTAGAGAATTGTTTAAAAACATAATTTTTTTTGCACACACCCACCCCATAAAGGGTGGAATAATGAAACTCATTTCCTTTTCTTCCAGATTTCAGACACACATGAGGCCTTTAAAGGCACCTATTTACTTACTGAAGTAATGAGGATTATAACACTAATAAAGCATATAACAAAACAGTTTTGTCCTCTTGATGTTGAGCAAAAGGTCGAGAAAAATGCAAGAGGATGGTGCTGGGTCTTACTGTACTTTAAGAGAGTTCATCTGGAAGGATTCTTCTCATCTTTGGTGATAGGGGAAAAAGAGGACACACAATCACAAGAGAGAAGTAAAGGGCTGTGCTTGCATCAGCAGAGCTCACAGCCAGAACTACAACCCATGGTTTCTGCAAACTGCCCGAGTCCTTCAACTAAACTTGCTGGGAGCTGACAAGGCAGGGCTGAACGACAAAATTTTTGCATTAATAATATTCTTATACTACCTTAAATATCTAAGAGTTAAAACATAAATGAAGATAAGGCACAGTCAAAACTCAGATCCTCTATACTGAGCTCTCCTTGCATCCCATGTGGCAAATTAATGACCTGCATGTCCTTCATCTTCCACTCCCAGATCCCTGCTCTGTTTGTTTTGATCTCCTATGGACATTGTTCCACCCCTCCTGTTACAACTGAATTCTGGTTTTGATCTGTCAAAAATGAAACAAATTCTACTTTTTCTTAAGTAGGTTTGGATCAGTGTCTCTGGAATGAGAATGACAATTTAATCAGAGTCTTTGGCTTGGGAAAGAGAGAAAAGAGAAAAACACAGCTTTTAACAAACCTGGACTTTCCCAACTCATGGCTGTTGTGGGAGTGTATATACGGCCCTTTACTCTCACTGCCTCCTTCCCTTTTCCTCTCCAGTCTAATTTGAGAAAAGCAGATATTTTTCTCTCGATGAAGGAAGTAGCACATTTTTCACCTTGCAGCAGCATACAAACCAAAACCATTAAAACATCCAAAGACCATTCAAAGGCAGCATGGCAGGACCATAAAAATTAGTCCACCTCTGCCCCGGAAATGGCCCAGTTTTATTTTCCCCCTGACATGTTGTCATAACAAATAGGAACACCTTTGACCACATCTGTGGACCTGTGGGAAGGACATCCCTTATTTCTCCACCCAGGTTCAGTACAAAAATTGAGCTCAGCCTCTTTGTAGTCCCTTTCAACCTCTTTGCCCATTATTAATCCAGAGATTTACTATTGCTTGGGTTGTATTTTTGCTGCATTAGCTACTGAGGGTCAGCTCTCACCTCAGCTTGTAGAGTCTGTAGTAAAGCACCTGGGTAAAGCACCTGCCTTGTCTGCTAGAGGTAAAAATCTGAAGAATAAACTTATTTACTCCTCTCCTAATTCTTACTGTATTTTCTGCAAACAATTTTATGAATGCTGGAAGATATAAAATTGGCTTGAGAGTAGTCAGAAACTGGGTTTTGGTGTATTCAAATTCCAATTCCTAACCAAATTTTCTCCATATTTCTTCAGCCGGAAAAACAGGGGTGTTAACACATCAATAAAGTGCAATCTCACGTGCAAGGCACAGAGTAACATAATGCTTTACTGAGGTGTACTGCTTAGGAAATGTGTCTACAGGTACTGAAAGAAATTTATTCAACATGAATAACACAAATGCCATCTCAAATGAATAGTTAAAAACTTTGCATGGGCATTTTGCTGGCATTCTAGTCTGCACTGAAGCTAAGCTGGGCTGTATCCTGCCATTGCTCCAGGGTGACCTAAAGGCACTCTGTGTCCTTTTCCTCTCCTGGCTTTTTGCTACTTCCATTTGTATGCATGCTGGGATGTGATGGGACTCTGATTAGGCTCTGCTGCAATAGAAATAGCAGGCTGATTTAAAAAAATATTTTTACTTGAGGAACCTTGTAATGCTCATGACTTTGGAGAAAAGGTTAGAAGTCCTTGAGCCCAAAATCTAACATTCAGAAGTCAAATCATGAAAAAGTCTTCCCACTTCCATTTTGAAGCCAGTCCTGGGGTTCAAGGACCTTGATTTTCAGTTTTACTGAAACTGCAGTGAAAATCATTTATAGTATAGCTTAAAGAAAGACTGGTCTATACATGTAAGATAAGTCCAGACATCTCTGCACTCTTCTGCAAAGCTTGGACAGCCAATAGGTTAACTTTGTACTGCCTGCTCTGTCTTGAATAAACTTCCCATCTACTGGACAAGAAAGTGAGAAGCCACTTGGCAAGGGGGCCAGTCCGTCAGCCAACAAGCAGGCTGACATGGTCAGCCTTACCAGAGCTGCCGATGCTCAGAAGTGGGATTTTTGCAGCACCAGTCTCCCTGGTGGGGTCACATTTGGCTGGAGATTCAGCTTCCCAGATGCCTTGGGTGTGCTGATGATTTATACCAATGGCATATCTCAGCTTTGTAAAGGAAAAATCCCTTCAGGCTATCTCTTAGCATTTCAAAGAGTACAGGATTATTCTGCAATTCTAGAGTTGGTATGAGAAATCTCAGCACACGGATGGATCTCTGTTGCTGGCAGTGACAAGAGCTGGGTCTTCCACAGGCAATCCACATGATCCCTGCTGCAAACAGCTGCCTCTACCCTGCCCTTCCCCTGGCCAAGCAAAGGCTGGCTGTAACCAGAGATTAGGTCTGGTTTTATGGTTCTCCAACCAGCCTAGGAAGACCTGACACAGCACAGTTGTCAGCCAGATTGTCCTTGACAAGTATCATACGCTTTCCCACTCTCGTTAACCGCCTGCTTTTCTCACCAGCCCGGCTGTCATTCAACCCAAAGAGCAGGTGCATTAGCATCTCTATATAACAGCCTAAGAGGTAATAAATAGTCAGATTTGCCAGGTATTAAGTGTCATTCAGCAAAGCCAGGGATAGACATCCTTGTCTTTACACAGCCGGCTCTGCCCCCTCTCCTTCCCACGGCCTGTCCCCAATGTGTCATACAATGGCTATTGAGCACTTCTTTTAAATAATTTCCCTGCCGTTGGAAGATGCCCCAGTGCTCACATTATTCACACTTGTCAAAACCGAGCAGAGATAGTAAAACATCCCTCTGGTGCCCTGAGACTTTGGGCTGCCTTTCCACATACTGTACTTGGCTTAAAGTACTCTCTGACTCTGGATTTCAGGATGAAGAGAATGTTTGCATGCTTGAGTGAGGAACACTGTCCAGACAGGATTCTTGGCCCCTGTTCCCACTCCTCCAAACTGGGAGGGACTTGTAGGATAGATCAATTTAGCTTTTTGACAGCCACATAATCTTGCACCAGTTAACACCAGCCTGTGATACTGACTTTTCATTATTGACCTAGTTTATCCTGGTACTCACTTGGAATCTGTTCTCTGGTGTGATATCCTTACATGGGATAACTTTCCATTTCTTTATTTTACCAAAGTACAAGTATCAAGACATTTGGAGCCTTAGATGTCTACACAGAAGCCAAAAGCAATTGTTGGGTGCCTGTGTTGAATTAGGTGCCTAAATAGTTTGGGGGCATCTAATATGTAAGCTTCTTCAGGTAAAAACATGTTCCTAAAATGCATAATTACATGGCAGCTGGTCCAAAGTAAACCTGATCACAAATAGCCTTGCGAGAGAAGGTATGGGTAGTACCCTTGTTATTGTCTGCCAAACACACTGCGTAATTAATAAATGTCCTTTCTCTCACAAGGTTATAAAGTAGCTATTTCTGAGTCTAATCCTGAGTCGGGACATGCAATTTAAGAGCAAAGTGCTATTATTGCTAAACATTAACATAGAGATTACCTTTCCAAAAAAGTAATCTCACCTCTGCCCCCAGTAAGAGATCTCAGTAAAGTACTGCACATCACTCCTCAAACCGGCCAACCCATACAGAGGTGTTTTGTTTATCCTGGTGCCCTTGTTCCCTTGATGGTTTTATTTTGAAATAACTCTCATATAGCTCAGCCTTATCTCAGGTAATGTCTGAATTTCACTTAATGTACTGCTGAAGCACAGGTTCAGTCTGACTCCTTCAGCTCATCCCGACACCTTTTTCAGAGTAACAATACCTCTTGGGGGAGTGCAAATCAGGTCCCCACAACTACTGGGCAGAAACATGAGAGCCCTGTGTGACAGTCCGGGCCTGCTCTGAGTCAAACACCCCTTTTAGCTACAGGGAAGGATCTCACTCAAATGGGAAATGCCTCAGCAAGGAACCCAGTACTAAGAGGCCATAGATCAATCTCTTTGTGTGTAAATTGTTGCAAGAAAGTAACACTTCACTACTACCTGTCTTTCTCCTGATGAGGCATAATTTACATGACACAAAGCCTGCAGGGACTCTGCCACTATCCCACGTCAGGACAGTGATGTTTACAGCTCTAGCAATTTCAGTGAATGTTGCTACTTCATTGTCTCATAATGACAGACCCAGTCCTTTGGCTCTGCAGTCCTCCCACAGTGCCAAGAAAAAGACATGAGATTTTTTACCAGCTGGACTGACCAGCTGCTTTCTGTTAATCCTTCTGTGATCCTGGGAAAAGCACTAGTCAAATCCAAAGTAATGCCATTATTTGTGGTAATTTTGTTATAAGTCATAGTAACTTCCTCTGTGATGTAAAGTATCATTTTCACTAAATTAGATATTTGAGATGGAAGAGCTCAGTACTCACAGCAATTAATAGTCAGCGAGATATTCCCTGAGCTGGGCAAACATCCCTGCTACTGGCTGCTATCAGAGAATGGTGTACCACGCTGTAGAGAGCTTTGGCTCAGGTGATGGTATTGGCATATACACTGAAGACACATAGGTCAATATAGTTACTGGTGTTGGGCTAAAACACTGCCGCTGTTGAGTTCCTTATGAAGGTGAGACTGACAGGGTGTCTGTGGAGCTGGGGTTGCTCTGAACCATTAGCAGTACCTCACATCACTGGCAAAATCGCTCGGGCAGGAGAGGTCTTCTGGCAGGGCTGATGTGGGTTGGTGCCTGCAGGCACACTTGCTTCCCTTGCCTTGCTCCAGTGTGTGTACCATGGTGCGTCCAAAGGCTGGTGTTTCTGGTTTTCCCAAGGACTAATTGGTATATGGTTTCTACAACAAGAGTTTGAAGTGCTGTGGATAAAGGAGACAGGTCATGTTTTATTCCCCTTCATTTGTAGATATTCTAGCAAGCAGCTTTTCACTGTATGAGTCCACAGCACTGGTTGATGCTAAGCAGGGAAAACTAAGCCCCAAGTTCACCTTCGGCATTAAGGACAAGAATGAGAAGCGAAAACCAAGCTGGAAAAAATGAGACTAGGAATTTCTTCCTAATGCATTTAGATGAATATTCATCAGCAAGGAAGAAAACATTGGAGTGGGTCATATCAGAGATGGAAAGAGAAGTTCATCAGCATCTGTCCCTTTTTATTGTGCGTAAAGCCTGTGTGAGGCTGGTAAAAGTGCCCATCACTGAGACAGTGTGGGGCTTTCCATGTAGGTTGCTGGGAAATTCCCTGTTCATTTCTGCAAGCTCCAGGTGTTACACTGTGGCATACTCCTTTTCCTTCCTCTTTTCCACCTCTCTGGTAGTCATTTCTTCCCCTACACACTGCAGTCAACTTTGCAGCCTCCTTGTGGGTTACCACAACCCCCTCCTTCTCCTGCTTGTGTATCTTCATAAATGTCCTGTTTCTGAGGTAATGAGGATAAGAGTTAACTTGAACAAATATTACCCGGAAGAGTCCTAGGAACATCTGTGTGCAGGTGTCTAGGTGCAGTAGGGCAAGGAGGGAAATGAGTGGAAGGAGACAAGGAAAAAAGCAAAGAAACCAGACCATGCTTGATTGCCATTCTTAGTTCCTAAACCAACTTTGCAGAGGTGAGTTTGGTGTTTCACTACGCTCTTGGTATCTTGCTGCCTGTAACAGTGTATTTCAGTAATCAGCAAACAGGATTTCTAGGCACTGCCACAGAAGAAATGGTATTAACAGAAAGGGTGAGACTTGAGATCAAATCGTCTTAAAATTGCTAATGCCTAACACTGAGCATAAAAACCCCCTCGCTGCCACAAAGGATTTATTTGGGTGGGTAATCCACCTGTGGCACTCCACTGATAGCTGCCTTGTTCCAGCTGTGTACCTCCAGCTAAGAAGCTGTAAATTATTTACTGAGGCAGCAAATTAAAGCCAAGCAGCAGCACCTTAGTGCTCAGTGAGTCATACATAAAACATGCTTCTTTCTGTGAGGGTATGTTGTGTTGGTGGAAAGCAGGCTGAGTAGTCAGATGAGGAGTTTGGGATGGCAGGGATAGGAATCTTCAAGAGAGCTGAATAGGAGGAGGGGTAGAGTTATTCAAAGTCAGGATTGTCAGGTGCCATGTGAGGTAACATGATGGTAGGAAAAGACAGAAAGCATAAGAAAAGTAGCAGCATCCCTTTTAAGATTTGGCAGGAAGTATTCAAAGCGATTTGGAAAGAATGGCTTATTTTATTGCTCTCACCTAGGTATGTTTCTATGCATATGAAGTATGATTGTAAAAGTTTTTACCTTCCTGAAAAAATAGCTGGAGCATTAAGTAGCCCTGGAGAGAAATATGCTCCCAGATCCATAGCTCCCTGCAATGCCTGCTGCTCCCTTGAAGGTTTCAAGTGTGCTGAGCTCCAAGGCACCTTTGCTCTAAAGGTTGTCATCTCACACAGCAGTTCTCAGCTGTGCTGGGAAAGACCTGAAGATCTTGCTCATCCCCTAATGAAATTCCCCTCAGGGCCAGTAACATGAAGATTTTAGTCTTTTTGGTCTGATGAAGCCCTAAGAAGTTGTTGGCTTCTTAAAATCCTGTAGCCTCAAAGAAGTCACTGATTCTTCAGCTGAGTTTAAAGACAGAAACAACTCATGAAATTATCTATTGACATAAGAAGTGAAATATCCTTTCATTTCCATAAGGTTTCTCATGGTCCTCAGTTTTCACAATCTTCAGGTTTTCATAACAAAAGTATTTTAATGAAAGATTTTTCTAGACAAATCTGTCTTAGTGCTGGGCAGACGCTGGAACAAAGAATGGAAGCCACTTTGAAAGACAAGCAAAATATTTCTGTTGGATATCTAGCGAGCTGTGGATCAGCATGAAAGCTCTGGTTTAACTGTGTAGGAGATAGCAATTTATCTGTGCCACTAATGGGCTGCCTTGTGGCTAGTGCAATGTTACCCCAGGGTTTATCTTCCTGTCCCTTTGTTCAGGGAGGATTGTCCATAACAAGGAGCTAAAACCCTACAGCAGGGTGTAAGCATAGAAGAGTGGGGAATTTGCTCTGTGGAATGCAGGTACCATTGACTGGGGCAGTCAGGCCCCTTCCTGAGGTTGCTCAGAATAATTTCCAAGTTGTCCACGTGTCAGTAGTTGAGGAAGGCAGTTCCCTGCAGTGTTGTGTTCAGTGGTGTGACAGTAATCTAAAGAGCGTTTTAAGTGTCTGGAGGTATCCCACAGATGTTACAGGCGGGGGAAAGATTTAACAGAGGTTAAAAGAATAGAGGAACACCTTCAATGGCAAAAAGAGTGCACAGGAGACTTCTACCAAGCTCTGCATGTCTAGAGCAGTTTAGAGGTATATTTTCTGTGAGACAATTCTTAGTAGGGTTTTGGGAGACCATTTTTCTTTGCCATCCAACCAAGCTCTTGCAGGAATACTTGAGCATTAAGTAGTTAATTAAATCTGACTGTCTTCACAGACAGAATTAGAAGGATTCCACTTCAGAATCTTAATCTGCAGTTGAGGTTTATGTGCCCTGCCCTCTCATGATTTTCAACAAGTTCTCTGGGTTGTAATGAGGTTGATTGCTTGTGCCTTTGCCCATTTAATAAATTAGTGCTAATGACAAATATCTATGCATACTTCATTAAGTGATATGGAAATTACTCTGAAGCTGGGGTTGCTGGAGCATGGCAGCTTTGCTGGATGGGTGGACATGGGGGTTAGTTACTCACTTTATTATATGTGAACACAAAATTTTTCCTCTTGCCTCTTGGAGCTCTCAACGTTGCAAGTATTCACAGCAAACTTTCCCCAGTAATAAAGCAGAAAAAGAAAAAGGTAAAATTCCCATGAAACAAAAATAGCTGTTGCATTGGGAGTGAGATAATGTCGCAGAATCACAGAATACACTGAGTTGGAAGGGACCCACAAGGATCACTGTGTCCAAACCTTAGCCCTGAACAGGGCCATCCCTGGGAGTCCCACTATGTGGCTGAGAGAATTGTTCAATCACTTCTTCAACTCTGTCAGGCTTGGTGCCGTAGCCACTTCCCTAGGGAGCCTGTTCCAGTATCCAGCCATCCTCCGGGTGAAGAATCTTTTTCTAATATCCAGCCTAAACTTCCCATGACACACAACAATCCCCTGCAGCGCTACAGGCTGGGCACAGAGTGGCTGGAGAACAGTCAGATGGAAAGAGATCTGGGGGTGCTGATTGACAGGAGCCAGTAGTGTGCCCAGATGGCCAAGAAGGCCAATGGCATCCTGGCCTGGATCAGGAACAGTGTGGCCAGCAGGAGCAGGGAAGTGATCCTTCCCCTGTACTCAGCTGAGGCCACACCTTGAGTATTGTGTTCAGCTCTGGGCCCCTCAGTTCAGGAAGGACATTGAGGTGCTGGAGCAGGTCCAGAGAAGAGCAACCAGGCTGGTGAAGGGACTTGAGCACAAGTCCTGTGAGGAGAGGCTGAGGGAGCTGGGGTTGTTTGGTCTGGAGAAGAGGAGGCTCAGGGGAGACCTCATCACTCTCTACAACTACCTGAGAGGAGGTTGTGGCCAGGTGGGGGTCGGTCTCTTCTCCCAGGCAATCAGCAATAGGACAAGAGGACACAGACATAAGCTGTGGGGGGAGGTTTAGGTTGGATATTAGAAAGAAGTTCTTTACAGAGACAGTCATCAGGCATTGGAATGGTCTGCCCAGAGGGGTGGTAGATTCACTGTCCCTGGAGGTTTTTAAGACGAGGCTGGATGTGGCACTGAGTGCTGTAGTCTAGTAATCACAGTGGGGTTGGATCAAGTGTTGAACTTGATGATCTCGGAGGTCTCTTCCAACCCAGTTAATTCTATGATTCTATGATTGCTAGTCTTTGCACTTTAGCAAAAGAGGAATGTGAGATAAATGTGGCACCAAGGTTTAACAATTGTATTTAAAGTTGAATTATTAGTGCTGCTGTGTTGTTTTTTGCTTACTGTTTAGTGATATGGGCACTAAGCTGTCTTTTCATCTCTTCTTCATTTTGGAGATCAAATGCACATAGGGAAGTTCCGAAATATTTTGAAGAGGGCAGAGAGGGGCTCCTGCAGCTGCATTGCGCTCTTTCTCCTGGTATAAAAATACTCAGCCTCTTTGCCCTGTTGTAATCTTAATGTTGTCCAGTCTAGGTCTCCTGCTGCACTTTTAGGAGCCAGAAGAATTATAGTTTAGTTTGATAGATCATTATTTCTAATGGTTCCTTCCATTTTCAAGGCAATATATGTGCTCTGTAAATGCAGCTGCTGACTGAATGGCCTGGCATTAAGATCTGAGTTGGTCCTTTGCTAATAGAAAACAGATCCTTTAGAAACTATGAAACCAACCTGATTATTTCTTCTCCTTGTCCTTAACATAGGAAACTAGTGATGAAATATAGAAAAGAGATAGAAGGATAATAATAGTGTTCTGCCTTGAAGAATATCCTTATTTCTTAATCTCCAGAAAGTCTGAGATCAGGACAGGATGACAATGTAAAAGCTGAATCTTCAGTCTGCTCCTTTTATATCCTATTAGTGCCACTCTGCTTTCAACCACACGAACTGTCAGCAATGTCTCTTTTAAGACCTGGTTAGCAAACACATGAAAAGGAAGAGCTGCCCACAGCTGCAACACTGATGGGTTTCACATGGACAAATGTGTCATTTCTCCCGCCTAGCTGAGAAATTAAAATGGTCCTTTCCCCCTGCTTCAATTTTATGGTGTGTTGCTCCATCCTAAAAAAAAATCAATTAAATTGCAGCTGATGGAGTCTGGCCCAGATAGTTGCCTCTATTTGCGTCACCCCAGGCAGGTACTGGCAGCAGAGCCAGAATGCAGGAGGGCTGTGGAGCTCAGCCAACACACAAATGGGATATTCTACTATAGGAACCCAGTCTACCACATGGCAGCAGCTCTGCTTTCTCTGGGGAATCCTTAAGACTATGGCTCTGCTCTATCCTAATTAGCCTACAGGAGGGATTGTCTGGGATTATTATCTCCAAGAATGAGTGACCATAACCTTGTTGTGGCTGCTATTCTGCTCAGAGGGCAGAAATAGTATCAACATTGGCAGCTAAAAGGGAGAACACCAAGTGTCCTGTGCATTTTAGCATTCAGTCGCTCTCTAAGACTGAGAAATATGAGGTAAAAGGGGTGTAACATTTTGTATCTGTTTTTTCATTGTGTCTATGGCATGAATTAAATTCTTGTATTATTTGATTTTAATAGTAGCTGTCCAATACTTGTCCAATACAAGTGTTTTTCCTTCTTATAAGCCTATATTATTGCCTAGAGAATATGAAAGAAAAAAGAGAGTTACTGTGGTTTATTCTCAACAAACCACCCTGGAAGTCATTTCCTTCTATTAAAAATTCTTTCAGCACTTTTACAAGGAAGTTTTTTTAGGAATAGCTCACTGCCCTATTTCATTTTTCTCCAGGGGTTATTGCAAATCCTGGAAATCCTTTGAAATCTGGGCTAGCCTATTGCATGAATAAAAGAGACCTATTGGGGAGAAGACAATATGTGAAACATAAAATATAGTCTTTCCTACTGTTGCATTACCTATTACCCTGTCTTTATCTCAACCCAGGAGTTTTCTCCCTCTTACTGTTTTGATCCTCTCCCCCAACCCACTGGGGCAGAGTGAGTGGCTGTCTGGGGCTGAGTTTTGGGCTGGTGTTAAGCAGTGACAATGCAGCATGACATAGAAAGAGGATCCAAGTGAATGCTTATGCCTGCTTTGAAGCAGCTGACGTATTGTTGTGGGGTTTTTTTCTGTTGTTGTACAGTCTTCTCATTAGTGTGTGCCCCCCAAACACAATCAGTAGAGCACTTTGGCCAGACAGGTTTTTTAAATTGGATGGAGTCCATCTTTATTCTGCAGAAGTGATTAATAACTTTTTTTTTTTTTTTTAGAGCAACATTTGTTTGCTTGCCATCAATCTTTTTAGGTTTTAGAAGCCATATATTGCCACATGTGTTCAACATGAGCACTGTATTTAAAGATTAATGTTAGAAGCCCAGCTTTTCAATACCATCATTTTCTGAACCTAACTCAGGGGATATGATGGTTTGTTCAAGTGTTAACTGTTCTCCAGAACCATTCCTCAAGTATGTTGTGTGCTGCTGTTACAGTCTCTTGCGCCTTCCCCAAGATTACTGGTCAAAAAACAAACCCATCCAACCTTTATCTAAAGAAGTTTTTAATGTCACCTTTTACATGTATCTCTGACAACCTTGTCATTACAGATTGATAATTCATTTGCCTCAGTAAACTTGAGGCTGAGTCTTCCAAAACTTTTACTTCCTTTTTATTTTGGGGATAGATGTGCAATGTGGGGAAGAAGACAATTAGACACAAAGAGATAAGGAAAACTCTAGTCTTTATTTCCTCCTCTAATAGGTATTTCATTATTTAACCTGAACCTTACTCTTGTGAATCAGCCTGTCTCTTTTTGAGAATGCAGGACACTGTTTCTGAATTGCCTTTTCTTCGATTTAAACAGTAGTTAATCACACCAAGAAAAAATTTGTTTTGTTCCCTTTTGTTTAAGAATTGTTAATGAATGCTGATAAATAATCTTATATTGAGAGTCTGATCAACCTGAGGTGAGGATTTTGTTTCTTCTATGGTCCATAATGGGGGCATGAGTATTTAAACAAATTTAAATGTCTAATGTGGAGAGGCAGGTTAGGATTTACTAAATAAGTACAACTTTCAGCAATCTGCTTTTCTCTATGTTCACATATTTTGAGTCACAAGCTAACAATACCTGCAATGCAAATGTGAAGCTGGCCTAGGAATAAATAAGGGAGTGTTTTTAAGTTTAATAATACAGTTGATATTTGTGGGACAACAGCACATAGGTCAGCAAACTGAAGTAGTGGTGAACTGGAGAAGTAGGAGCAGAAACTAGGAGAGAGGAATGGGATGGGGTAGGATGGCCCTGTGCTCTTCTGTAGAGTTAACATCTTGTGAAACAACAACCTGGAGAAACCATGCAGGGTAAATTAGACTCACCACAGAGCTCAGCATATACATTGACCTGTCTGCTTTGAAGCTTGCTGTACTTTTGAGCTGAAACTTCTTCCTACCAGAAATTTGGCATTTCTGAAGATGAAGAAAGGCAAAGAACTTACATCCAGCCTCAAACACAGACACAGAGATCTGAAGGGGTGTTACAACAGTATTAGCTCTGCTGCTGCTTCTGAACTTGGTTTTTTTCCCCCTCATTAGGAGCAGGAGTGGAGACAAAGCACCGACAGTAAACAGAAATAAATCAGAAAGGGATGTAATAGATCATGTTTCAGCTATTGCAAAAAATGCTTTTGTCATTATAAGTGGTTGCAGAAAAGCTGACTTCATAAGATGATATCTTTTTTCTTACTGCTAGTAATTTAATTAGTCTCAAGCACTTTGAGTAAACATTGATTTTTAAATTTAAAAACTCCACATACTGTTTTAAATATTGATCCTTCACCTTTTCCAGGTGGGAGTTAAAAAAAGATTTGCTGCAGAGGCTCTGAAATTATTTCAGAGGCTTTTACTGATTTTCCTTTCAACTTAGCTAGTAACAAAATCCATATTTATATACCATGCAAGCAAAGTTAAAAAAAAAAAATGCCATGGAAGAAATGCTCTAGCCTCTGTATTACACTGATTGTAGTTAACCACTGCTTGCTGCTGCAGTTGCTTTGAGATTTCTATTTTAAGTCCCAGGGACAAAACAGAAGTTAGTGGGACTGTGGGTTGGAAAGTACATTGAGAATCAAGCTGCTGACAAGAGAAGTGACATCCTTACTGCTATTATTAGCTGTAGCATCAAAAGAATATGTCCAAAATCTGAGCTAACAGGATTCTTTTGTGACAGCCACTAGGTATGCACATGATGGGAGAAAATTCCTTTCCAACTGAGTTTACAATAAAAATAACCAAGATGAACAGAGTAAATTCATTTTTAGGTAAGATGAACTAAGGCAAAGAACAACTGAGTTGATGGGGGTGGGGCTTTCCTGCTTCACAGGGAATATAGTTCTGTGTTTTTACTGTGCAACCTGCTCATTTGTTTCAACCATAAAGGGTTCCCTTTCTCACCTGGAAATGACATAGGTGGGTGTAATTCTGCACAGTCCAGCACCTGGCATCTCAGTCTAACTGCACAGTGCTACAAATGCAACTTAATGAGAAAGGGCACTCTTATCACCAGGAAGAGAATCCAAGATGTTGAAAGCTTCCTGACCAGAACTATTCTATGAGGCTGCTCTTTTTCCCTTGTGGTAATTTTGTTTAAAAAGTCCACCAATCAGTCCCAGGCCTCCAGACATCAGACAACTCACCCAAAGTAGAAATGCAGACCAACCTATTTGTAACACCCAGGTCATTTTCTGCAGAGGCAGAAAAAAATCTGTGTCTTTTGAATGCAGTGAACTGACACTATCTGAGATAATTTTCATAGCAGTGATCTACAGGTCTGCTATAACTGAGGTGATTGTGAAAATGTCCTGAAATACTGACACCTGTGAGTGCACAGCTGCTCTGTAACCTACCTCTTTCTATTTACGATAACATGGAAGTTGGCCCTTAGAAAAAATGAGGTCTGATAGAAGGCTACCACATCAGAGCAATTTATTCAACTCATGTGTTGTCTTAAAAAGTCTCCAGAAATGGACTAAAACCTCAAGGAGTTATCCTTGACTTGCACAAAGTTTGCAGGTTACAGGATAGGAATCTGGCCTTTGCAGAATAGTCCTGAATTCACTTGAGTTTTTTGCTTCCATGTGCAGAAAAAATTTCCAAAGTCTTTTTCATGAGCTCTTCCCCTAGTGCTGTAGTATTATTCCAAGAGAATGGATGGCATTTGCTTTAGAAGCAGTTTGGTGCATGACGTTCTAAAGCCCCAGAACTGTGGAGAAAACTTACACTGCAGCATTTTTGATTGGAGCCAGCAGGTTATTCCAGCAGAATTAATTAAGGGTGTTAATTTCCTGTATTAGTCCTTGGCTTCTATGGCTTCTCTGCACCTATACTAACTGTAGTTTGTGCAACTTCCTTTAGCTTTGCTTTAAAAGCTATTTAAGCCATAAGCATCTCAGGAACCTGCTGCAGAATATAGATATACTTTGTGGAATTGTTATCCTGTCTCCCAGTAAGAGAGCTTTGTACTGTTAATTACAGCCTGAAGCTATTGAATGCTACTGCTGTGTTAAAGTAAGTGGAAGGAATTTTCTATGTCTCTGAACATAGGCCAGTGAACATGATGGGTTCTTTATAATCTTGGTAATTCTTTTTTTTTAGGTGATAATTTCACAATTCTTAAGAAACATTTTGTTGTATTAAGTGATGTGGTTGAAAGTCCTGCTTAATTATTGATGCACTGAGAGCACCAGTGTGGATCTAACCTGCTATCAGATGGTAACTTTTTTCTTGCACAGTGAGAGTTTAAGCTTCAGGAATGGTGCGTTGATTAATTGATGCAGGGTTCATTGCCAGCATTCTCTTGTATATTTTATGAGGGAAGGAAATGATGGGAAAGATGGCTAATTTTCCTCCTGAAAGTTCCACCTTTTAACAAAGACTGAGGCTAAAGGCAAGCTCTCTTATCCCTGAGAGAAAGTTTTCGTGTAAAGATCAGTTATTTTATTCTACCTTGTGTGACATTTAGCACTAAGAGAAAGAATCTGTCCTTTTCAAAGGATATGTCCGACTATTTTCCTAACTTTGTGAAAGATATGATGACTGACAATCTTGATCCCACTCTCCTCTTTGTTGGCATATAGGAAGAACTGCTGATATTCATCCAAAGCTTTTCATGACATACCTGCTTGCTGCACAAAGTCATACTGAAGATGATCTGACCTCACCATAGGTAAGGCTTGAGAAATATATAGGTGGGTGTCCAAAGTGGTCATCTGCCAACTTGGTGCACAGAAAGATAATTTCAGGGCTTTGGAAACAGTCTTTCCCTGGGCCAGTGGAGAAAAGACAGTGAAGAAAACTGGAAAAGCTTTGAGAAACTGAGGAGATTCTCCCACAAGGTATGGCATGTCTTGGTGCTTACATAACCTTTTTCTTAAAGAGAGCAAAAAATTTGAAGACAAAATGCACAGTAATGGATTGTTTAGCTGGGGCTATCCCCCGAAAAGTGAGCATTAAAACATTCATTGTGAATTTCTGTGAACCTCAGTTTTCCATTTCCGTTTCCTTTCTGTGCATGTGAGTAATGGATCTGGTCATTGATGGTTGTGTTATTGTTTCTTTCCATAGGACAATTTAAAAATTATATTGCTTTACAGGCTACAGTTAACAAAGACATTTCCTTCAGAGGAGTACCTCAGAGATCAGAGCACCACGGGCTACATGTCTGTCAGCCACCTCATCTAATGCTTTCTTAAGCTGACACTGCATCAAACAGCAAGAGCAGTCCTTGCTTTTAGTCTTGGCATGGTGTCCCATGATCTGTAGTTTGGATGGCATCATGAAGCCCAACAGTTGACAATAACATATTTTTTCCTTGTCTGACAGTCTGAACATTTTCATATTGATACCTACTCTGAGAAAAATGCACTGAGGATGAGGAGATTATTTATTCTCGTGTACTCCTAATGGCGGAAGGGCAGCACAAATCCCCTCTGTTATAACCTGTCTCTCTTGAACCTGGTAACAAAGCCTATAAACCTGGAACAGCTTCCAGTGAACATGTTATTAAATTGTCAACAGACACAAGAAAGCCCTATAGAGACTCCCAGCCAGCTTGTAACCTGTATTAAACCAGGGCAGATTTCATGCACACTGAGTGGTATTTTAACTTGATGTTGTGCTAGATCTGGCTTGTGATACAGGACTTCAAAACTCTTCTTGATTGATAAGTACCCAGTATAGACATATCTGATAAGAGGTCAGAGGTTTGAGCTCTTCAACAAATGTGCAGACTAGGATCATGGGAAATTACAGCAATTTGGAAATTGAGAGGTTCCTCTGTATACTAAGTCACACAGCACCATTCCGAGAACACCATCACAACAACAACAAAAAACCCCAAACATAAAAATATCCATCCTCTTCAGTAATATCATCCTGCAATTTGGACACAAAAAATTTTCTCATTATCCACCCCCTCAGCTCAGTACCCCCTGTGAGGAGAATAGCTGGGAATCTGAGAGAACAAAAAGGGTGAGATCACAGTAAGCACATGCTTGTGGTTTGTTGAGGCTGTTCACAGTCAAATTGGGTAATAGGTTTTGTATTACATTTTAAAAACATTTTAACCTGTTCCATATATCAAATTTCATAATGTACGATTCAAGTCCAATTCACATTCAGAGTGGCTACATATTTTCATTTCACTTTCAACTGTGTTATGATTGTTATATATTCAATACTGTGCCTTACTGGATTTATAGATAAATGCTGCTATATTTTTTTATTAATAATTTAACTTCAATCCCTCCAGCTGCTGTTCCTTTGTAGAGACAATATTGTATCTCTCCATACTTTCATGGTGACAAACTTGATTTAGAAATCAAGAAAGGAAACACTTTCAGAATATTTATTCCACCACAGAGTATAAATGCAGTTCTGCTTCTCCAAGTTAATTTAAATATTTAAATATTTAAATATTAAGTAATGAAGCTTAAGTCTGATTTCTGTTCATGAGTTTTTCGGCTTGTGTGGCCCCAAAAGAGCAAGTGCGGGGCAAGAAGGCCATATCGAGATGTATTTGGCATTATCCTTGTGCTCAGACCTTAATGTCATAACCTAAAGTTAGAACTGGAGATGGTAACACAGGAATAGTTGCAGTGGCTCAGCTGGAAATAAGAGTGGTGGCTAGACTGGAGCTTTTCCTCATCTCTGTGCAAACCTTTGTGCCTGAGAAAAGGCATAGCTGCAGTTTTGAGAATGCTGGGATCTGAAGCTTAACAGTAGATGCAGTTGAAGGGGTAGGGAAGGGAAATGCAGACAAATTTGGACTAGATGATCACTGTAGGTCTCTTTCAACTGAAATATTCTACACCACAGACAAGAAGCGGTAGATTCATGCATTCTACATCTTATTCCTCGTGTCACCTCCTTTATAACCAGGCAGTGAGGAGACTGACCTCCTTTGGAAGCCAACATGACAAACTCTTGCTTGAGCACTATTATATATGTATCTATAAAAATTTAAACAAGAAAAATGAGAGCTTCAAAGCAAAATGTTTGATAGTATTTAAATTCAATCTCTGTGTAAAGAAGATTAATTTAAATCTGCCCTTTTGAAGGAAAACAAACAAATATCCTCACAGAGTTACTGCAGGAATCTGGGTGTCTGAGATTCCCAATAAATGAAATGGTATTTTCATTTGACAAATTTGAGATTTGTTCTGGGACTGTCCCCTATTAGGAGTTTGGCTTGACTTGAAGCAGAAATTTCCCAGTGCCATAACCTTGAAACCATGTCAGACACTTTGATGGGCCTCAAATGGATGGGTAAGAACAAGCCACCAGTGTATAAATCATCCTTAACCACTTGTTGCAGGAGTGGAACCTCTTTATGTATGGAGCAGGCAAGGGTAACAGAGTAATCCTGAGTCTGGGATGTGAGAACATCACTTCTGCTAGAATCACCTCAGTTTCTGAAGGACATTTCCTTTGGGCATACACAGCTTAGGTAGTGAATTGGACTGTTTTTTTCAAACTAACTAGCCTAATGCTCTGCTACAGCTTGGCACATCACACAGTGAGAGCTCCAAATGACTGTTTTCAGCTGGCAGTGGCCTTGCTCTCCCTGTCATTCATGCAACAGCAACAAGTGAATATTGACCTTTCTAGAATGGGCTTAGTGCTGGAACAGGAAACTCTTCAGCATGTGTCACCAGCCATGTTTACCTTCATCTGTCTCTCCAAGCTGCTGTGTCAGAGCTGAGATGAACAAAAACAAAACTCCAATAGGCTGAATATCATGATCCTTAAAGCATTGTCTTAATCAGTTTACTTTAAAATATGGAAGAGAAAAGGGGGAAAAAAAGGAAAGAGAATGTGGAATTAACTTTTATCAGCTTGTTTTGATATTCAGGAACTATACTGACTTGTACTTCTACTGGTTAGCCCAGGTACTTTTTTTTTTTATTACTTTTAAGTCATCCTGAAAGTGTAAAATAGATTTTCCTTTTTTCCTGAGTATGGTATTAATCTAAATAAATTATATATTTAAACTGTCACCAATATAAGTGCATATGAATCTGGATTAAAAATATTATGAATATATTTTAAAGAATGGAGTTGAAGTTGTTATTGGAATATGTATGGTGAAGTATCATATGTCAATATTATCTGTAACAAAATGTGTGAAACATAAAGGCAATAGAATATTTATATAAAGTACTTTAACTGCTTGTACCTATTCTTTTTCATGATTCAATTTTTCTAACTGCTGTGTCTTTTTCATGTTGTTGTTTTTTTTTTTTTTTGTCTTGTGTAAGGATGACACTACTTACAACCTTAGCTAACTGTAAATTAACAGTGTCATTTGTGGGGGAATTTAGATAAGCTTTCCAAAGCTGAAGGTTTAGATGATCATTTTCATTTTAGAAACTGGGCTGGGTATCTGGTGTGATTACCTTTTTTTAAAGAGATGTCAGCAAAGAAGGCATTATGGGAAGAAGGATGAAATTGTTAAATGTGAAGATGGATGTTTATTGCCTACTTTCTTGTGTTTTAAACACATGATAATGAAATATCATGGGAGGTTAAAATACAGAGCTTCATTCAACATTTATTACAAAGATTCATTATGGTCAAACCTCATTTTAGTTAAAATTAATTCCAATTTGCAGAAGTTACAGTGTTCCCTCTATTAAAAACCAATAAAATCTCCTAACCTTTGGAGGTTTTAAAAGGCCAATTCTGCTTGTACATGCGCTACACACTGTATCACCTTTTTCAATTTTTAAAAAACTATTATCATTAATTTTATTATTTCTGTGTGTTTCCATCACCTACCTTGCTGTGGGTGAAAACATATTTTTTCTAGACCATATGTGTAGGATTAGAGCACTGCAGAAAAAGTTGTATTGTTCCTCATTAACTGCTTTCCCTTAATTTAAAGGGAATATGTATGAAATTAATGCCGAAGACAAGTATTAGTGACCGAAAGACTACTAGACTTTTGCTGAAATAGGGGACTATCACAAAGAGAGGGGCCCATTTCTTTCATCATTAGTTGGCAAGATTGGTGTGCAGTGACAAACACAGATTCAAACATTGGTTTGCAGAAAATAAGGTTATAGACCTCCTGTCAATAGCAATAGACGAGTGCATTTTATCTTCAAAAAAGTAGCACTTTTAAAAATTCAAATATTCTACCAAAAAATTAGAAACCAAAGCATGATAATGATATTAAACTAAATCAATAATTAAAGAGGTGATGGGAAACCACCACTTCTTATGATCACTTTTATCACTAAGCCTGCCTTCCTACTTAAAACTGGTGAAATCGAAGCTGAAGTAAAAAAAATTAGTAAAGAAAAAAGCTGGGCCTGGACTGTGTCTTCTGCCCCTTTGTTTGTTAATTACAGCAGTAAATTCACCTACTGAGCCACCATGTTTACATCTGGTTATGCGTTTGAAGTGACAGCTCTGAGCCCTGTGGGATGAAGGGACACAGGTCCCTGGGGTGGAACATTGTCATCTTGCTCTTTGGAATGAGCACCCAAGGGCTCATTCCATGATCCCTGTGGAATTTGAAGTGTGCACATTTTATGCCTCAAGGGGCTTGAATCCTTGGAGAGTCTATTTTCTGGGACAGCAAGAGCTGTGAAATACACAAGTCTTGATTTGCACTCAAGATCAGAGTCTGATTTTGTATGGTTAAATAAAAAAGTGCTGATTTATACAATTTGTTCCTGGGTCATAATTATGGTTTAAAATTAATTGAATAGCCTGGAGGCTTCACTACTGTACATGGTAATGATTACTAAAAATTGATTCTCTCCTATATTTCTTTATTAACTTATCTGAAAATGACATATCGTGAAGAACAGCTTTAAATATTGCTGTGCTGAGCAACTTTGTAAATTGCTATTCAGCTGTTCATGGTGATTTTTTTTTTTTTTTTCCTTCATTGACTTTTTAGGTGATTTATTATTCTAGAAGTGCCTGAGATACATGTTTAACAAGAAACACAATGGGGGGTGTGTTCATGTTTCTGACACAGGACGTTGCTCTCTTAGCCTTCAGGAACAAAATATACATGTCTGCCAGACAGACAAGCTGGATCACACCCTCCAGACATCAGGATCTTGCACCCCAATTGGTTTCTGTGCCATTTAGAATGGACTATGCACACACAGGAAAAACTGAGATGTAACAACCCGCCTGTGGCCACTTTGCAGCTGGATTTTTCAAGATATTTTGTTGCTGCATGGAGTGAATTTAATACATAGCTGTAGAAATTGTTACTTTTTAACCTTTGTTAATTTGTATTATTCATTATTATTACCTCAGTGGGCTTCTCTGGCCAGGTTTCTAAATATGGGCTCTTTGTTTGTCTGATTCAATCACTCAGCTGGCAGTTCTGCAAATAATATCTCCTGTCTGCTCATACAAGTAGTCCCATTGGGAAAATATGGGAGGGTTTGACCCCTGTTAATGAAGGATTTGAAAACCTCAAAAGAGGTAGAATCACTCTGACATTGAGGCAACTACATGGAAATTCTCTGGTAGAAGAAAAAAACAGCTGTGAGGGTAAGACCAGTTCCTCCAAAATCATAAAGCAAACAGTAAAGATGGAAGTAATGTTACCACTACCCTTTTGTTACTATTATCATATATGTATAAGTTTTTTTGCTGACATTATAGATATGTTTTCTCATATTCTGAAAAATATATTCTTAAAAGGTTTCACTTCAAGTTTTTCCAAGTGTTTAATTTAGATAACAGTTGACCATGGCAAAAAGATAGTATTATAGTATTACAAACCTATCTTCCATATTATTATTTCAAACATCTCTATAACTTTTGGAGGGATGGAAAATGAAACATTTGACCTTACATAGGCAAAAGTTCTCCAGTGAAACTTCCCAATCAAGTTATTACTATAAAATTTTACATTTCATCAGATCAGCACTTTCCAGCAGACTATTGTTTTACTGGGAGGTTTTCATCCAGTTCTTCATTTACATTGAATATTGTGAGTCTAATTCCTAAAAAAAAAATGAAAGCATTTGAATTGTGCATGTTGTAAATTTCAGAGAAAGATAAGAAATGAGGGAAATAGTCTGTTATTTTTTATTCTTATGCACTGGAATAACAATTATAATCAATCAGTTCTTCTGAGTTTCTCTGGTTTAACAATGAAAGAAACACCCTGTTTGTGACCTCAGTGGGATTTGCTTTGGCTGCCTCTCAAAGGTGGTGAACTTGCTGCCTTCTTCAACTCCAAAAGCCACTGAGACCTGGCACTTGCTGGTGTCCTCAGTCAAGACTTGCTGTGCTCAGGTCTGTCATAGCCAAAAGGGTTGATAAGAGGCTGGCGTGGTACTCCCCTTACTTATCAGCTGCCAAAATAATGGACAACTGATAATGGCCATTTGTCAGTTTTTCTTAGAGTGGGAAGAGCTGAGCCTGGTGTAGGATATTCTCCTCTGTGACAGTAAAGCCCTCACAGCTATGCCCATAATATCCATGGTATCCAGTGGCACCACTGAGGTCTGGCATTTTCATCCCTTGACACCTCTATATTTTCACAAATTCCAGCTCCAGTTAGGGAACTTGATTTTACTTTATATCCCAATTGCAGCCTCACTATCTGTGTATTGCTCACCATATGGCACTTGCAGACTGGTGCTTCCTTGGCTTGGTGACTTGGATCTGCTTGTGAATGGCCCTCTTAGAAAAGAAATGAGCTGGGTCAAATTTAAAGATGCTGCCCATCCCTATTGCAAGCATTGACTTTCACCAAAATAATTTGCAATTGCTTTGGAGGGAAAGGGCCAAATATGAAGGATCATGGATATAAAGAGAATATGATTGTCTTCATCGGTGGCTGCAAAAAACCTGGCAACATTTTTCTGACTGCATAGAACAGAGGGAGGGACAAAGCAAAGTGTACATTGCTGTAAACCCCAATCTCCCTTCTGCATTCTCGGTCTAGCAAAATGGCTTGATGGAGATGTGAGAAACATTCCTTCCCTTTTACACCAGAGAAGGAAGAACATGGCAGAATACCCTTTTTTGCATAGCTGAAATAAAATGAGACTCAATTCCTCTTGTGATGTTCACAGAAAATTAGCTCAGTTTGTCTTTCTGACATGAAGTGAATCTTCATACCAAATACTTATGCTTCCCCATATCAATGCCACCTCTTCTATTTCTTCTTTCTAACCCCTGTTAACGGCTGCAGATTTCCTGGCTCTTGAGATCCACAGGAAAGGCATAGCAATAGAATATTTTTTTTCCTCTCTTATTGTTTCCTCTGTTTTGTTGTATATAAATGTAAGGGGATGTCTGACTGTTTATTGGTGTAAATGCTCTGGGCACTGTTAACATTCAAGCTATTTAGGATCTGATTCTGCAGAATGTCTTCTAAGAGATATTGAGATATTTCTGTGTTTCTTGATGGACTTGGATGGGTGTGGAGGACATTCATCCCTTCAGGCAGAGCTGAGGATGAGGCCCTAATTGCTGTTAAATTTAGGACAAACGGCCACCAGTGTTTAGCAAGGATATGTGTTTGCTGGAGAAGAAGGAGCTTCACGCTGTGTTGATTGATGTTGATTTCCATTCCATTATTTCAGGATGTGCACTACACGCTATCGAGAGGCCAATTATCAAAGGTTGTTTAAAAGACACATCTCTGAGTACTGAGATTCATCATTAATTCAGGGGGTTATGCTTCTGCCTTTCCTGAGTTCTCTATTCCACTCACAACAAAAGCAGGTTTTTTACATATATTTCCAAGTTTCCACCTCTGAATAGTGTGCTTGGCTGCCCATGGAACTTAGTTCTGCTCATTGTGAAGAACACATTGTGTTTGAGAGAGTTTTGTCCTAGGAAGTATCATTGGTCCTAGCATCCTAGATGTGGCCAAAGAGGTAGCAGCAAAACAACAGCTCATCCTAGTAGTTTATACAGTAGGTAATGCTCCCAGAGAAAACAGAGTGAGTACAGATATTTGGCAAAGTTCAAAAGGGACTGATGACTGCAGAATTATTAAAAAAAACCTTACCAGTAAAAAACCATCCAACTAAAGAAGCTGGAGAAAGAGGAAAGTCAGTGTTCGCAAGGGAGGTAACCAAAGGTTTGCAATGCAAAGATGCAAACCCCTGGCACAATTCCACTCATGCCATTCCACCAATTTCCTTCAGTTGGCATAGAAGAGATGCTGGCCGTCTGATTTAATCATACACTTTCAAAATACTCTGTGGAACCAAATCCTACTTTTAATCCCTGTGAGCGTTCTGGCAGCAAGAAATTTAGCATGATTTTGGGGTAATACCTGGTTGATGTTGCTCCAAACTGTATTCTTCCTAGTGGAAGACACCTGGACCAACCCTTTGCCAGATACAAATTGTATCAACTAGGGAGGCCAGAGGTATCATGAATCAGATGTCCAAACAGCCAGGGTCCCCACACTGACAGCTAGGTTTGCCATCTGGAGGAGTGTGAGGAGGGAGACTGTTGGTGTGGCAATGCCATTGGCATCATCCAGTGCCAAGCAGATGGGATCAGTAAGACTTGCTCTTCCACCCTCTGTCCAGACCCTGCTGCATTCCCCAGGCTCATCAAGACCTTATTAAAACTTACATTTATCCAGGTCTCTGCACATGCAAACTAATTAATAGTCACAATACCATGGTGAGAAAGATGAAAGCAATATTATTATCCTAATTTTACACATGGGGGCACAGAAGCAGAGGGGAATGCTGAGCTGGTACTAAATGCGTCAAGCTCCCACACTCACAGTCTGCCCCTGCTGTACTCTTTTTTACGTGATACGAACATATATATATAATGAGCTATTCATGGGGTTTTCAAGATGCTGACTTTGCTGTAAGCTTTGATTGCAGTCCAAAAGTGTGGACGTGTTCACTCAATCTGAGAATAACTCCATCTTTTCAAATTTCAGTTTATCCCTAGTACATCTTCATTCAGTTTCATTCAGGTGACTTCATTATGCTTTTAAATGCAATCCTATCATCATGTGGCCCAAATCCATTCAGATTCCTTCTGAGAAAGTCCTTGGCTCTGATCTGAACCTACAAGGAAGACTTTTGCTCAGTTGCAGCAATTCCCTCGAAAGTTACTTCCAATATAATTGAGAGGAATTTTAAAGCCTCTTTAATAAAATATTACTGGAAAGAAATTAATTCTGTTCTATTCTGTAGGATTTCATAAAGAAAACTTTAAAAATAACACATTTTCTAATAACTTTTTGTATTAACAGAACTTGTTCTGCTCTGTGTCAGTCTGTCTTTCCACCCGTCACTGTCACTCTGAATAGAATTTGCCTTATGCTTCTGTTACAGTCAGTAGACAGAAATAGACATTTTCAGAGCAAAAATAACTTCATACAACAATGTCATGTGAATTACAATTAGAGTCCTATTTTCATCCGTCAGCAAAGGGACATGAGTTCAGCTAGATCTGTCTACATTACAGATGTAGAAAATTAGATAAGATGAAACCTACCCTCTCTTCTCCTGTTCTCTCTGTACTACGCTGTGTTGCCAGTTTCCTGTGTAATGTCAGGGACTGACCCAGAGTCAATCCTTCCATGGACTCCTCACCACGTGCTCCAGATCCTCCTGAAAACCACATCACACACATTAGATCTAGGCCTTATCCTTCCTCTTTTAAAAGATCTGCTCCCATGCAGGAATATTCCCAAGATCAGTTTTCTATTTCCTTCTCTGTATTGCTATGTTTATAAATTGCTGAGGTATTCGCAGGGCTCACAGTTCCAACAGTGCAGGGATGTGATCCTTGTGATAACACTGCTGTGAAGTTCTTAGTAGCTAATGGTCACATCCTACAGAGAGACTGCAGGCTCACCTGGCTTTCTTGTGGCACTTTATGAGTCTCAGTAATTGTCTCATTGCCAAATAAGTAAGAATTCTCTGAGCGCTGAGAGTGCAGAGGGCATTGCTGTGTTAGATCTCCAGGGCTTTATAATACAGTTTTATTACCTTGCTAAATATAACTGCTTGCTTCTTATTTGCCCAAGAGAATTAACATGTTATTGAAAGGCTATTTTTTTTTTTTTGCTTTGCTAGACAGACTGTATGTGTGTGTGAATGTATGTTTATGTTTGTACAGTATATTGAGCAATTTTGATGGCTATTTGCCAAAAGAGATAATAATGTTGTAGTTTTAGTGTCTGTTTATTTCTCTGATCTCTTCTCCAAACCTGCCTCTCACCTCCCTATTGATTTAGTGCAGCCAGTGAAGTTTTACAGCCTGCATTTAAGGAGGCTGCTGTTTGAAATCCATGAGGGGCTGCTAATCAGAACTAACTGCAAGCATCAGGTGCAGTTGGTGACTCTGTCCTGGCCTATTGGCTTAAGAGAGCATGAAGGGCTAATTTCATGGCTGATAAAGCTTTCTGTCAAGGAGGCTTCCCAAACAAATGAACATTGACTTTTCTTTGCAATGGAAATAAAAATGGTCTTTTATCACAACTGCCCGCTTGAGCAAGGTAAGAAGTCACATCCCTGTGGGCTATCGCTGGCTACTTGGGAGCTTGCTAAGTTACCCAGACAAGATTTCCAAATGAATTTTGGAACCTAATTCCTCTTAGGTCACTTTTCCCCTTTTAGTTCCTGGATTTTTTTGGTATTAGGTGATAAAAAACCAGTGGCAGATCTTCTGCGAGCTTTGCAACATTTCCTTAGGCATCTGCTAAGAAATAGGAAATGGGTGTCTAAATCTCTTTTAGAATCTAAATCTTTATTGCTTCTTTTTTTGGTTTACCAATTTAGTGTCTCCTTCCTGTTTCATCTGACTGATTTCTTGATACTGTCTACATTCCTGGGACAATTCTTCTGTTTCCCCACTCTATG
Source organism: Empidonax traillii (assembly GCF_003031625.1). Taxonomy (NCBI): domain Eukaryota; kingdom Metazoa; phylum Chordata; class Aves; order Passeriformes; family Tyrannidae; genus Empidonax; species Empidonax traillii. The sequence continues at coordinate 2,965,643 of NW_020955198.1, forward strand.
GGAATGGGGTTTGATTTCTGCTTTAAGGGAACACCCATTTTCTGCATATTATTGATTATTTCAAAGCACATGGCTCAAGAGCTTTTCTTTGAGAGGGAATGAGGCCAACATGATGTCTTTCAGCTGTCCTTATTTACATTCGCATCCTTCAGGTGTCATTAATTTAGAGTTTTCACCAAAGGAAGCCCCTTTTTCTATTTTATTTTTCTGTTAGATTACATTTATTCTTTTTCTACTTCTGTTTCTTAAAAGTATGATGTAGCAAATAGTTAACTGAGCAGTTGAAGACTGATACTTTCAAGAAAATCATTTCCTTGCATAAAATTAAAAAAGCCCTCACATACTTCATGGAACACAATCCATGAAGCTTTCAAAAATAGTATCATTTTTCTTTCGTGTTTTGATGAAATATGATTTCAGACAGAAATGCAGGTATTTCAAGGACTCAGTCCTTGCCTTTAATAGTAAGATCACTGAGTTTCCCTCTAAGTTCCTCAGAGAGAAAATTCCCCTCCAAATCTGATCCTGATCTCTGCTAATCTTAAATTCATCATTCTTTTATAAGTGTCTTTTAGTGATCCTCTTAGGTCTGGTTCGCACTACACTGAGAAAGAGGTATTGGCTAAGGTTCCTAGTGTGGGTCTGATTTATTCTGGTAACAGGACCTTTGTATTTCTAAATTACCTGTTTAAAGGACATACACTTTCCCATCAAAATGTTTATTTTGCCCGTGCCACTTCATTTACACAGAGGGGTTTGCCAAAAGAAAGATGTCCATACATATTGCAATTTTCCATTCTTGCAACTCATCGATACACCTTAATGCTATTACATGGACTTGGCTTTCAAATTAGGCTGCTGAACAACTCAACCAGGCAGCAGTAAAATTGTTTAAGTCTTTCACTATAAATCCACAGAGTTTACTCTGGTCTTGTACTTACGACAGTCTCCCTGATAGATCCAGCTACACACCAGCTTGTTCAGGGATGGCAATCAAAGGCTGGATGTGATGCAGACAGGTGTGTATAATTGGTATTAGAAACTGGTGTGCTGTGCCTTCAGCCTGTCAACCTCTGAGTCACCTGCCACCAGCTGGAGCTTGTACCTAATTGTCTACATGTTATTTTTCTTGCCACTCCTCTTGAATGGTAAGCTCAGATTGAGACTTTTTTCCAATGCTGTCTGTATACTGGTGGTGGTGTTTTCACACCTGTTCTTCAACACAAACAGAAAAATTCATGTCACAGAGACAGACAGTTCCCTCAGGACCAGATGTAGACTTTGCCAAGACCTTTGGGATAATGTGGAAGAATAGGTAGCAATGCATTTAAAAATCACATATTTAACAACTTTTTGATTTTTATATATATTTAGGAAAAATGGTGCTCAAACAGGTTTGCATTTCTACTGCATTACATGCTATTGTTAATGGGGCATAAAGTCACAGGTAGTAATTATAGTTTGTGCTATCAAACAAGGCTGACTTCAGACAGAATTATGCCCTGAGGTTTTCATTGTTCCCTCCATGGCCTGTCTAAAGACCTTATTTGCAGATTTCTTGCACTATAGTACAACTCTTTTTGTGATACACATTTGCTTTACAGTTAAATCAACAAACTTCCCACTTAGGCAAAAGACATTCTTTTGTTCGTGGGCTGTTTACTGCCTCCCTTGCTTTATGTTATGCCTGAGAATTGAAGGCTACCCTGCAGCCAGGCAGATCAACACAGCTCCAGTGAAATAAATGAGTCTTTGGAGGACAATCAATAGTAATAACGTGCCTGAATAACTACAGTGACACCTCTAAAAATGTCATCTAGAGATACTGGTCCTTTGCAGACATGATCTGCCGAATGGACAAGTTTAATACAGGGTCTGGCATTTCCATTTTAACCACTGAGTTCAAGTGTATTTACACATTTCCCTTCTTTTTATCACCTTTATGACCTTATTTTTTTTCTTTAATCCTTTGCAAAATCATAAAACCTGTTGAAAACTAAAATGCTTCATAGTGAGAAGACAGATATGATTACAAATGAGAATACACCATCCCCCAAGGAAGTCCTGGTTTCCCCTTTCATCATGATTAAAGAACACTACATATGAGAATATTTATGTCAGAATTTATGTCACTGGATATTGTTTATGAATATGTAATATACACTATGCCCTTTTGGCTTCTTCACTTTCTCCTCTGTTTCCTGTAATATGTTATTGCAAGGTGACTCTTAGGGCTTGCTTTGAAAGAAAAATAACATATTGCTTTGGTAAAAAAACCAAAAAACCAAAAACCAAACCAAACAAACAAAAAACAAACCCAAAGCTACCTTTGACTTTTAGAAAGATGATAGGGAAGGTAAATTGAAAGATTAATTAGTTCTAATAGATAATTTTTATTTTAAAGTGTATTCTTCCAAAATGTACTCTGTGAGGTTGGAGGCTGTACAATTCATGCAGTATAACTTTACATATTTTGTTTTCTCACTTGAATACCATTTTGTGTAATGGTGAATACCATTTTTCCAGCAAAGCTGCAATCTGCAGAGACAATGTGGGACTTGCAGCAACTTGTTTCCTTCCTAGGCTAATGAATATGTGCTAGAGAGGAATAGAAGAGTGATAATTTGTATGGTACCCAGGCAATACACTTCCCTGGGATGGATATCAGACTCTAGGATTTCAGTTTAAGAGTCACAACAGATTTAGACCACTTGGGCTGAAGGACAGTCAGACACTGGCTCCCAGGACAGTCAACAGAGAAAAGTTGATGTACCCTGACAGGCTTTAAAGAAAAGGGTCTGGTACAGCACCAAGTGGGAGCTGTGATTTGGCTGCCTTAGAAATTAGTGATTCATTCATCACTTCCTCTAATGCAAGTGCCTTACTCTCTCTAAAGTGCTGTAAAAGGCGGTGATGTGGTGTGAATAGAGTCCTTGCTCCTAGCAGCTGGCGCTAACCTAACAGCATTGACTTCACAACCCTCAGTGACAAAGGAATGAGTTATTGCACCTAGTCATCATCCCGTTTCAGGCTTCAGTCCATCTTAAGTACCCATTTGCTTAAGCATCTTTGATGAGTTAGGATTTTAGGCAGCAGTTTCAACTCGAGAGTAGGTTCACTGGTGTTTTCTGCCTTGAAAGACAGAGCTGAGCTGTACTACCCACGTGAATACACACAAAGCAAATGAGTTCCTTATTCTTCTTTGGACCTTAAACTTCTGCATGGTGAAGATTCCAAGAGACATGAGCTACTCATCAGGGACTTTTCAGGATATGCCAAGGGAGAACTATAAGGCAAGTGCAAATTCAAGTGTAGGCTGCTCAGCTTTTTGCCAAGTTCTGTTCAATCAGGCAGCAAATGCTGTGTCCAGTGCTCTTAGAAGGCAGATGAATCCATCTGATGTGCTCTCACTGATTTTGGTGCATCTCTACAATATTTTTTGCAACAAACAAGAAAATGATAAGGAAGTATTTGGATTCTTGACAATTGTAACCTGTCATATGCCAAACTTAAAAACATGCTTTCGTGGGCTATATGTGCTGTCTCCTCTTGGCAATCACGGCCATTTTAATGTTTTGAGGCTTTCCCATTTTCCACCTTGTGGATTTACCCCTTTTCACAATGGAATTTTGTTTTAGCTGACTGGCAGCTTCTGCAATTTGCCTATGCGATGTGAAGGTCAGCAGGAGAGAGTAACAATCCTCTGCAATGCCTCAAGGTCTTCTCCCTCAAAGGGATGAAGGCAAAGCAATACAAGTCCAGCCTTTTCTCAGCAACATCTGTAAACTGCAAATATGCTCAGTCCAATCTATTTCCAAGTGCTCCTCTGAGAATTCCCAACTTTTACATTGTTCATGTATCATTTAGATGCAATTTGATAAAAAGAAACAGCTTGGTAATACCTACAGGGTTATTTGCAGCACAGAGGAGTGACCAGCCAGGGGCACACTGAAAAGAATATTTTATTCTCTTTGTTCTGACTGCCGGGTTACCCTAACTGAGACACAGTTGAATTGTTTAAATGCAAAAGCCCAAGTTTTGCTTTTAAAAAAATTTAGCAAAGCCTAGAATGAATTACTGGCCAATTTGTCATCCTGGCATAGAAAGCCTTTTCCATCTCTCCTCCTGAAGCTGTACCACTTAGTATAAATAATGAAATATTCAGTGAGCCACAGAAAATGACTGGTTTTGTAGCCTGGGGGGCTCCACGGAGTATGAGAAGTCCAGGTGAGTAGCTTTATCATAGATATATTTGCTATACTGGGTATGATCTGAGAAAATTGCCATAAAGCATTTTGGCTTTGATCCAGTCAGCCTTTTGTAACGGAAAGAAAGAAATACTGTGGAAAATTTCTCATCAGCTCTATTATAGATGTGCAATACAAGTGACAGTTTGTAAGGAAACAGGAATCAGAAGAAAAAGCACTGTGTGTGCTACCACCTTGCACAATTTACCTCTCACTGAGCTGGGCATTGCTAGGGGAAAAAATTTAGAAATTTAGTCTGAACTGTAACAGATTAGATATTTTCTGAACTGGAAGAGGGTCCAGAACACTCCCAAGCCTGTAAACTATTATATGCCAGAGCAACTTATACCACTAGTAGCCAGAAAGGGAAACTGCCTATAAATGAAAACTGAGGCAGAGTAGCTTGATGTTACTCTCCTGAACTTTAACAAGTACAAATTGGAAAGTCATACACAGGATGGAAACTATTCATTCAAAGTACATATTTTGTATAAATAGTATATAATGACTACTTTTATTACTTTTTATAGCTAATTATTTTTTTAAAGAACAAAATGTCTAAAAAATAAAAATATAATATGCTAGAATTACTTTTTTCCTAAAAATGCACAAATTACATTGTCATCACAGCCTTTAGAGATGTTCAGCAGAACAATATGTAGCCTCATATCTTTAATTGCAATAAATCTTAAATTAATGTGGGATCAGAGATTCTGGAATAAAAGAGAAGCTGAAGAATTTTCTATTAGTCTGGGTTTAATGAGAGACACATCATATATCCTCAGTTAAGGCATTTGTACTTTCTTTGCAATTATCATTACTGCTAATTAACAGCAAATGTTCACATTCACTAGCTATACTTAAGAGGTGATGATACCAAAGAGGAGTGGAGAGGAAGAGGGATGTAAATTTTTAATATACCTTTTTTGCCTTAAGTCCACATGGGAACCATGAATAATTGATTGTAATGGTGGTTAACCCTGAGCCCGTCAAAAGGATCTTTACATGTTATCCATTCCCCAGCCTCCTCCATAACAGCTCTCCCTGACACAGAAGGTGGCTTTTTGAGGCACTAAGCTCTGATGAGAGTTGTTACTACCAATTAAGGATGTCGATTGGCAGCTGATCTCTATGCAGAGAGGCTTCTGGAAAATGATGTGGCTCTCACTCCTTCTCCAACTGCTTGTCGCAAGGGCTGGAGATTGGTGTACCCTCAGATTTGCCACTTGATCTGCTCAGGGGAAGGCTGTAACTTGCTTTTGTCGCAGTCAACCAGATGACCTTAACTGGTGTGAGTAGCAGGTCTTTGTCACCTCTGGTGGCTGTAACTGGAACAGGTTAGGGATTGATGGCACAGCCTACTCAGTTGGCTGGTGACCTTCTGTATGGGGATGCCCAGATGTTTCTTCCAGCTGGACAAAGACATGCAAGAGAAGACATTGCCCAGAATCTAGTGAAGCCAGCTAGACTCTCAGGTTGCATTTGTACAAAAATAAAATGAGAAAGAAACAGTTCTCTTGCCCTAGGGGCAAAATGCCAAGCCACCTTCTCTTCCCTCCAAACTGGTGTTGTCCACAGGGCTTAACAGATGCAATTTCTGTTCAGTCTGTTTCCTAAACTGTAGCAAAAGCTTTTTGGCACACACAAAAACTTTGCTAGAGAACATGGTGAGAAGAGAGCCCTAAAGCAAACCAGATTGGTCTATCGTGAGTCTTGTCCAATCTACTGGTATTGGAATAGCCACTGTGGCACCCGAGCTGGTTAATGCATAGCTGGTAGAAGTTGTCTTGTTTGTCTGTGGTCTCTTGCAGAGGATACTGGACTAGGGTAGATCACCAGTCACATGATTTAACAACCTTGTTCAGTTTTTTCTGAACATCATGAGGTGTCCTGGAACTATTAGGGAGCTCCTAGACTTTGATAGCAGAACCAGGTCAGATTTGCCTGTTTTACTGCTGAGTTGTGGACCTGTGATAACCTTTTGGTTTAAGAATGATGAAGGCTGGAACGCTGCCTGTGTTGGATTGCTTTCTTAACCGAAAGTGGAAAGGACAGCTATGGGGCTGAGGAACTCTGCATATTTTGACTGGCTCAGGAAAATACCTGTTTACTCTGTTTTTTTGATAGAAGTATCAAAGATATCTATTAAAAAGGCTCCGTCTTGGTCCTAAAGCTCCATGAAGCTGCTTGACTATATTCTGCTCCTAACACTCCTCAGTAACACAAGAGATCTGGAGCAGTTCCTCTCTTCACCTCCAAAGCAATCCTTATCTGATGGGCTTGACACTTTGGTTAGCCTCCCAAACAGAAGTGTAGGGGTAGAGAATGCCTATAGTCCATCTTTCCTGGTTTGTCCAGCTGGAGCTGGATTTTAGTGCATTTCTCAAAAAGCTTGTGCACTGTCTAAACCTTATGCAAGCAAAAAGCAAACTAGGAGCTGTTGGTACACAATTAATTGACTGGATCTGCTAGAGGTCAGGAAGAACCAGATGTTTGATTCTACTTTTCCATCAAGGTGTCTTAGTTCCTAATCACTAATAAAATGAGGCACAGATTGTGGACAGGTGGACAGTGGGGAGCATGCTGTCATTTTTGGGCCAGACACTTTCTGCTCTTTTTGCAGGAACCCCGGATTGTGCCTGTTTTGTGCATTGTGTTCTAACAGTGTGAGATTTGGGGCTGATTAAGAACCTTGGGTGAAACGTTTTTCTCTGAAACACTTGGTGTAGTGTGGCTTCATGGAGCACTTCTGCTCAGCATTGCAGCAGAGTGGCCGACCCTCACAGCATCAGTTGGCCAAACATGGAGCTGTTAAAACAGAAGGGTAGGTTCACCCAGTGAAGTGTCCCCTGTCCTTATCCCTGCCTTAATAGGGGACAGTGACCACAGGCAAATGGTAGGCAAAGCTCACTGCTAGTGTTTGCTCTCCTCTCTGGGGAGAGGGGGAATAGAGCTAAGACCTTCACTGCTCTGTTTGTTCACAGGAAATTTGGATGTGTGGGTATCTTCTTCGATCAACCAACCTCACTCAATTTTAAGGCCTCTTCTGGCCTTTGGAAACTTCTAAAAGGAGCAGTTTATAATTGAAGTGTCTGTGTTATACCTCTGCTCTCTGTCTATGCACCTTTTGCTCTCTGGAAAGCTGACAGAGCTGTGGTTGCTGATGTGTATTGACCCCAGGGGCAGCTGCAGCCCAGCACTCTGCTGGAGTTTGGTGCTTTGAAGTGAAGACAGGAATGGAGAGGCCTGATTTGAAGGAGTCAGTGGAATAAATCTCCTTCGTGCATCCCACAAACCAGATAAGCAATATCCCAGTGAAATGGGTAGGAGAAGACAGTGAAAATGTGTCAAGCTGAATTAAATAACACACTTGCTCTCTACTCTTACACCCAGCTGTCTTGTACAAACAGTTTTTTTTTTCTTTCTGCTTCCTGGTGTTGAGAAGGGTTTTTTTTTAGTAAGTTACTGAGAGAGATCACAACAATTATTTTCTTTTTTGTGTGTGTTTTTCCCCTCGCAGGGCTTCTTGCCAAAAAGGGAAGGGAAGGAAACCCACATACACGCATAGTATAGCCAGTCAGGAAAAAGGATGTGGATTCAAGAGTATGTGTTCAATCCAGAGTCCCGGATGCAAAAGTTCAAGTTACCAGGGCTAATCAGAGAGAAACACGTTTCTCTCTTGTGAGAGGTGCTGGTCTGGAAACTCTTGCTGGGATGGTTCCATTTCAGATCTCTTCTTATGTGACAGCGCTGTTCACTGCTGGGACCTTCCTCAGAGGGTGTTGAGGGCATGAGCAGGTAGGGATGGGTGTGGGGCTTCTTTGATGCCTCCAAGCAGCTGATTACTTCCTTTTCTGTTTCTGAAAAAGTAATTCTGCTTCCCAGAACAAAGTTGAGGGGTTACAGGAAGGTAGAAAACACCCCTGAGACCCATACTGCCTGTTAGCATTAGTCTCATTTAAACAGTTTGTTTCTGCTTTGAATTTGGGTCTGAATCAGTGGAGCTGCTGGAGAAGAAAGTTATCACTGATGAACACAAATCCTGCTGTATTTGAAGAAAAAGCATTTATTGGATTAGGTGATAGGTGGGGACTCCAGTGGGAACAAAGTCCTCCTCACAGTTTACAGTCCCCTTCCTTGGCGCAGAGTCTGCAGAAAAAGAAAACTTTCCACCTCTCTTATAGACCCATCCTTGGAAGGATCTGTTTTGCTTTGGACTGTGCAAACTGACAGTGACTCAGGACAGGAGCTACTGAGAGGAACAAAAAATGGTTTTCCTTTTTCTCCTGCACACCATCATGTCTGTTGCAGCATCTATTCTCCAACACAGGCACAAGGGAAACTTTCAGCTTGCAGCTACACCAATGTCTGAGAGAAACCTCTGTGTCTGGAGAAGTTTACTTGTCGGTAGAAAAAATAGCAGGTGGGAGAGAAAAGAAACTTGAAGGAAATACTGTGTCTAATCTGGCATCCTCTGCAGCTCAGTGATGAAAAACCTTTCTTCTATTCCATCTGAATATCACTGTAATTGGCAGTTGCTTTCTAGTGACTGTTTTTTGATTTCCCAGGTGTGCCAGGAGATACCTCTTTCTTGAGGACTGGGTTTCATCTCAGGTTTATTTGGTGTGAGGCAACTGATCTTTAGCACATACTGATTGCATAGCCTGCAGCAGTTTTAGTTGTAATGTAGGGGCTGCAGTACTGTGCTGAGCTAGGTGGATCAGCTTTTCTGTTCAGGGCTTCAATGAAGATGGGCTGATAAGGCATCAAGGGACACATCCACACGAGTGGGAGGGATGTAGGATGGAGCTGGGCGGAAGAAAAGGGATCAGATGCTTTCTGTTCTGGAAACTGATGTGTTAGAAAAATGGAATGTTTTCCTCTGCGGTGGTGTTAGAACAAATGCTAAACCAAAAGGCTGGACCATTGGAAAAAAAATTTGCTTTGGACTGATCTGCTGAGCAAGAGTTTGAGGTTGCCTTGAAGGCATGGCCCAGGGAATATTCAAAGCTTTTGGTAATTTCTGGCACTGTGAGGAAAATCTATGTGACAAATAAATAAACTCGGGGGAAAATGGTAGTTGCCAAGAAGAGTCCAACAACGTGCAAGGGCTGTGGTCATGGCTGTTAGATTAAAACATACATTTGCTTTCAAGGAGATCAATTTTTCAAGAACTCTGGCACATCCCTGCCACTGCTCAGCCACCTTGGGTTTAAGCTGGATGTTTTCCCTCTACCACCTCCATCTCTTTGGTGGACATAGCTGGGAGAAGTGGAGTTGACACTACTGCCTCTGCAGAAAAATCATGCTGACATTCATCTTTTTAGATGAAATGCTAACTCTGTCTCCAGAGTGTCTGGAGCCATGTGGAGAGCAGGCTACAGCCTATGGCAAGGTGCCTGAGTTAGCTTTAAACTAACTGGATTGTGGGCTGCAAAAAGCTCAAACAAATTACAAATTCTAGGTAAGGATTTATCAGGCCTTTTTTCATTATCCTTTCTTAAGAGGATTAGACCATGTTGGCAGAAAGAGAACAGTCATGGAATGAGCATAAACCCTTGCCACATCTGAATATATTTGTCAAGTTATTATACACAGAGCAATAAGAGGCAGCAGGATTCCAGTAATAGTCAACTTAATGTGTTGTTAGTTTCAAGTGATTGTACATCTCTTCCCTGCAGAAGAATTGTTTGCTACACAAGCACATTACATTTAGGAATAAATAGAAACACACTCTAAATCATAGCAGTAGTTGTGTGGCCTCATTTTCTGTCTCCTGGGGCAGTACAGATCCAGCGAACTGATTCTGGATGAATGGGGCTCTGTATGTAGTCCAGGACCATCTGTAAACCTTTCATAATGCATTAAACATAGTTAAGAAAGATCTACGCCTGTCATGGGTACTGTTTCTCCAAAAAGACAGTGAATTTCTGACCAACTTTCTGTTGCAGACTCCATTTTCTCTTTCCCATTTAGGAGATATACTTAAAAAAAAAAAAAATCACCATGACCTCCTGTCTAAAGGAAAAGGCTCATGTTGAGCAGAAGATTGCATGCCAAAACCTGAACTGTTTTGAGACTACTATTTTTGAACTGTGAATCCTAGGAATAAAATTAAGAAGAGCACAAACAAGAAGAAAGGTACTGATGACTCTGAATGTTTTGGGAACATCTTCCCCAGCTTTATGTCTGATCTCCAAAGCAACTTGCCCTAGAAACTCCATGTGAAGTGATAACCAGATGTTCACTAGGAAGGAATCAACTTTGCTAGTCAGTACATGGAGTTTGCTGTCCGAGCAGTGAAAGGAGCATTTGTCAAGTTGCTCTCCAATGATCTGGATCCCCTAAAGGACCCATCATAGAGTATGAGAGATGTGTAAACATCTCAAAAAAAAATTTAAACCTTCTTTTTTATTAAAAATATAAAAAAAATATTCTGTCCTTTTTCCTTATGGAAATTGCCTTAAAAATACTACCCTATTGCTGGGACTGACAAGTCTGTGAGTTAAAATAAATAGGTAAAATCACAGCTTGCCTGAAACCTCACCAGCTGCGCTGCTGCCTGATGCCTCCCCAGCTACCACACAAGAGCTCCTAAGTCAATTAGGCTCCTGGCAGAGCTGTGTGTGCAGTTGATGGGAACTGCCACATTTTTGGAAACTTGGGCTCTTTTTTATATATTAACTTTCACTCTGAATTTCTTGGGGCTCTGATGGATGTTTGCAGAAATAAACATGTTCTCTTTAATTCTGTTATCTATAAGGAAAGATTTTTTTTGTCTCTGTTTCCCTTACCCTTTAAATTGTTGATATCTAAATTGTCTCAATGTTTATATATTTACCATTAAAAATGAAAACACAACTCTCACCTTATTTTACACAAATGTTTCATGATCTTTCTTTAATCATTTAGTTCCAGTGGTTTAGATACTTTCCTTTGTTTTTCATAATTAGCCCTGCAAATTAGGAGCATAACAGTTTGTGCAAAGGCTTATTAATTATTGGCAATAATTATCAGCAGCAGAACTGCAGATGTTTTTAGTCTAACTTTGTGGAGGAGGGGACGAGGAAAGGATTGGCTAATTTTCTCCCTCTCACAGTCTGATAAAGCCTGTATTATGAAACACTTATCAACAGCTTAGTTTTCACCAGAAAGCTCAGTGTGCTCTCCTTTTTTTTAACTTCCCTCTAATCTCTAATCAGCTACAAGCAGTTACCTCCTCTTTGCAACCTTGTGTTTTGCTTCCTTTCACAGATTTCCATTTTGCTATGGCAATTTCACCCCTCCACAAACACTGTTCTTTTGTACTCCTTTTTTATTGTTTCCTCTCTATCACTTAAATGGATAAAATCCTATCATTGCTTTGTCTGAAGCCCAGAACTCCAGCAAGGAATCTGTGTTTTGATGGCACATCAGTGTCACTGATAGACCTCTCAAGCAAGAAAGTCAGAGGAGCCTGTACTGTCCACAATGGGAGAAATCACTCCTTCACTTCTCTCCTAGGCTGCTGTGTGTAGATATACTTTGTTTTATAAAAACAATGTGAGGAGGGCATGGAGAAGCTTTACAGGACACGACATTCTGAGAGATAAAGCATAAAATTCTCAGAAATAAAGTGAAGACTCATTTTACATCAAGCAAAAAAGCCACATTTGCAGAAAAATGTACTTCAGACTCCCCTTGGGATAAATGTAGTTAAAGATAATATATGCCAAGAAGTGAGGTAAAGACCATCCAGAGGAAGCCATTTGTCATGCAGAACAATGACACCCTATTTTAATTGGTCTCACAAAACCTAGTAACTAGGTCATGTATTTTGACGTCTATCTACTGACACCTTATTAATCAGTCAGCTGTTTGAATATGTGCAGATACCATTCTCAAACAATGGGAACTCCATGGCCTTTTTACAATGTGGACCTGAAGCTGTTATTTTAAGAGGGAAAGCCACTTTCCCCTGGTGTGAAGGGTGTGGGAAGCAGGTTGCTGAAGAACTGCCAGCTCTGTAACACATGCTGAGTGCGCAGATGACAGTGGTTCAGTGTGAGGACAGGAGTGCAAGGAGAGGAAAGGAAAATACTTCATATTTTCTGAAGACTATGATTCCCAGCCCTTTACAAACATACACACTTTTTTCCCCCTGAAAAGCAGTGATCAGCCATTGTATAAGTGAATTCTTGTGATGTGGTTCGTGAGATGAAGTGACATGCACAGGCTTGTGGCTGCTGGAAAACTTGGCACCAGCCATGTTTATACAGTTTTTTGGTGTCATCCCCTGTCTGACTGTGAAGAAGAAAAGCTGTGGGGTTGTTTTGTTTGTTTGTTTGGTTGGTTCGTTCATTTTTTTCTTTCTCAAGGGACTGCCACTATTTGTATTATTTAAAAATTTCATGTTTCATTACAAATAGTCTCTTGAGAACAAAATGTATCCTTTGGCTGTTACATCCCATTCACAGTGCCTTCTCTGTATTAATTTCTTCTTTAGAAACCTTGCTGGCAAAGTGAAGTACATGAAGTAGCAGCAGCCATTTGATATCCCCTTGGAGATTCATCCAGAAATAAGCGTTAGGACTTTTATATCTGATGATCATTAAAATCTACAACTGTGCTGGTGCATCAGTGCCTGCTGGCAAGGGAAATGACAACCCACGTTTGGATCAGCAAAGTGGGGAACTGAGAAACAGCAGCAAGGGGAATGAAGGGTTTGGAAAATCTTCAGAATCCCCTCTGGGAGGATATAGTGAGAAAGCTCTTCTGACTCACTGTACCAACCTGAAGTACCAGTCATAAAGAGTAGGCAATGCAAACAACACATTGACTAAGTTCTTGTTTAAAGGTGGTGTTACATTACGTGCCTCACTTTAAGTAAATATAGACATTGAGTAGATATTTGAGACAAAGATATCCAAAGAACATCCAAGGATATTTTCTGTCAAGGTTAGAGAGCCCCACTTTATCATTTAACATGTAGATTTTGAAATCTCTGCTTTGGCTTCAGTAGAAAAAGTCCTAATCTGAGAGTAATATATATGTTTAATTATCTTCAAAAATCAAGGTTTCAGAAAAAAATACATGGTGATTGCAATGGACAAGAGAGCTGGTGTTACTGTGTCCAGCTTCCTGGTACCACAGGGAAGTTTCACATAATTTTTTCATACATTGAGTCCTTTTTCCTCCTACTCCAATCAAGAAGTTAGCCTTCCCTATGGCTGGCTGTTATTTCCAGCTTCACTGCTCTCTTAGACAGAGAAGATTTTTTTTAATTTTATTTTTCAGCCTAAATATAGGCCAAACTGTTGTATCTCACTAAGATCATATTCAGAGGCTTGAAATTGCCAAGCTCTCTTTTTGCTTTTCTCCTTAAATCTCTTTCCTCCATACAAGTGAGACATTTGCTGTTGTCAAAGCATATAGTCCCATTCATAAAAACTTGATAGATTTATTAAAAATGCTTATACCTTCAATTTCCAGATGGTGGGGTGAAGACAGTCTGACTTCTTTAGTTTTATTTCATTTAGTTCCAAATGTTCTGCTTGTGTCAGATATAGTCATGCTTTCTCTGCTCTCTTGTACTCACCCTGCATTTGTCTCCCCAGCTGATACCACTGCCCTTATTGAACATGGAGACAAAGTATACAGCTGAGATTCTCTTTCATACTCTATCCTCACTGCTTAGTGGCCCAATCTGTTGCCTGTCACCTGAAGGAGTATCTGAGCCTTAGGATTATTGGTCACATTTATTTTTCAACATATGTCTGGAAGCCAGTCTACCTTAATGACACAATTCTCACTAGTCTGTCCCTTCCTCTAATAACATTATAGAAATTGCTATTCATATCCAGCTCTGAAGCTAGAGGGGGAAGCATCTATAACAAACTCCCAGCACTTCTCAATAGAATCTCTTATTAACCTTTCTATAAGCAATTTCACACAAATGTAGTCTATTTTATCCATCCTACTCCTTCTCATTCATTCTGCTGCATCAAGCGAGACCACTCAGCCATCTTTGCCTTATAATGGTTTCCAAAACCATTATAACTATGGTCATTTTTGTTATGTTTATGTTATTCCATTTATTCCTCATTTGGCATATAACATCAGTTGTTCTAGGACCCCTTTATTGCCCATTTACCATGTCTTGGATTAACATATGACATTTCACTGATAATCGTCAGTGTCTTGACTTGACCAAGCAAGGTCATTTTAACAACCTCATTGCCATCCTGACAACTGGGGAGTCTCAGTATGTATTTGTCTAATAACACCTCTCTGTTACTGTATGCTGATGGAGCCAATGTAGATCACTGTGCATTGAGGACCTTTGTTGTAGTATAGTGCCAGTCCCAGCAGTACAAGGCTTCCTTTCTCTTTGCTGTTCATTTTCCTATTAACTTCCATTCCCTTCATTTCTATTTTCTTGTATATTTGATTTTCCTTTCACTGTCCAGTAAATCCAGGGGTGGACTCAACGCACATAACTTTCTTCCAATTGTCTAGTTTGAAGCTTATCTATTTCATTTAATCTGCCTTGTCCCCATGATGCCTTGGCAGAGGTCAGTAACCTCCTGATATGCACTGAGAATATTACAAGCAGTTGTACACAATACAGGAAACAAACCATGGAATTGTGAGGCAGTGAACGGAAAGCAAAAGAAAAGACATACTTATTCCTCACACTGCACCATTAAAATGTTGAACTTGGGATGTGTTCAGAGGAGATCAAGAAGAGATTTAATGAATTCTAGGAAGAAAAATCTGCAAATGCTTTATGCACAAAGAAACAACTTGAGGCACAGGACGATTCTCTGAGCCTTTGATTTCAGGGAGCACCACTCCAGTGAGGTGTTGCCCTGCCCTTTTAATTCATCTTTAAGCTTCAAATCACGGCCACTAGCCAGGGTAGGACACTGAACTACATAGAATTCGTGTAATTCAGATAATCTTGGATCACTTAGGGACAGTTTAGCCTTCTGTGCATCCCCAGTTTGTAGACATTTTTCTGGTTACACGGATTTAACGAGGAATGTTGTTTTGACTCTCCTGATTATCAACTTTTTTTTTTTTTTTAATGAGGTGAATGGAGATGAAAATACTCATCTTGCTTTTGCTGAATATGTTGACTATGTATTCTAGAGCCAAATCTGTAGTGCTGGCATTACACAACAGTATAAAGCAATATTTGAGACAGAGAGAGGCTGCATTTCCTAGAAGTGATTAATGTAGTCAAAATTTCATAGGATTTTCCCCTTTTCACAGCATCCATTCATGCAGCATGTTTTTGTCCCATCACAAGCTACCCTTGCACTTTCTGTTTTAGGTACCTTTCACAAACCACTGTGGGGTAACAGTCGGCAGAAGATGATATATAGATAGAAACATTTTGATGGCAATTAGAACAATTTATTCCCATATCATTTGCAAAGCTAAACTAGACTCTAGTCTAAACATAAGGCATGCAATTGGATAAATATTTAGTCAAAACTAACACTGGTTGATCTCAGGGCAAGATTACATTTGGCTTCTCACTCTGCAAATGTGGCTTTTCCAGAGATATCTGATATGTTTTTCTGCATCCTCAATGGAATTTTGTTTATTGCTTTGTGAGAAAGTCCTCATAAGGAAAAAACCAGTATTTTCCATGCTTGGGATCTGGATAACAATCTTGACTGGTTTTAAACCTTAAAACATTGAGAACTGATAAGGATTTGATCTATGAAGCTGTCCAGAGACAGCTCCTTCTGACAGGTCCAGCAGCCAGTCTACAAATCAATATAATAAAGCTAATTTGAAAACATTTTTTCCAATTACTGTATTTGGAAATACATTCACATATGTAAAATCCCCATTTTTAAACAAAAATCCCAAATTATCATTCTTTCCCCCTAAAAATACATACCTTCAAAATACTATTACTGACAGACTAATTCTGATCATATCTGTTTCATTATTGTACTTCAGGGATGAATATTCAATCCACTGATAAGTAATGCAATGTTTTAATCTATTCGTTTCCAAATCCCACTGAAGAAAATGCCTCTCCTTGTTTTGGTCTGGACGTTACAGCTGTACATCCATTGCAGCTTCGTCCCCTTTGCCATAGTGCAGCTACTCTTGTGCAAGGTGACCACACAATATTAGCACACTGTTTAAATCAGCTTTGCTGTTCTCACTCAATGCAAAGAAGGGCTGGTCTCTGCTTTTTCTTTTTCCCCTACCATGGCTTGGATTTGTGTGGCTATTCCTGAATTTCATGAGGAAATAAGTTCAGGCTAAAATTAACTCTTCTTTTCCTCCCCACTACTAAGTATTTTTTTGGTGTTTATCATTAACTGTTTCATCAATAATGACTCATTATCTCTATTAGCAACAAAGTCAGGACAAAAGCATGGAAAATACAAGGATGACCTGTTGGCACGAATCACTGTACAAACGCAAGATTGAGAATGCTTTGCTTTCTGTGAGTAAGGTGCAGAAAGGATCAATTAGTAGAACTATATACGTCCGTGCTTGAAATTAAAATATGATGAAATTTCAAGGATGTATAATGCAGAGCTAGTTTTTGAACATCCAGGCTTCACAAGGCAGTTGGTTCAGGGCCCAGGGCATTTTATTTGATATATTCATTTTTCAAGTGATCCATGCTGAATTTAAATGGTAATAACTCATACATCTCTCTTTTAATTTACTGCAGCAGAGAAACTGGGTACTTTCTATCACAAATCAACTCAGGTGATGAACATACAGAAAGTGGGTTTTGTTGTTTGTTTGTTTGTTTGTTTGTTTTTTCTTCCTATCTACAATATATGGCTTGCATCAATGACTTTTTGACACATGAACTGTGGTCTCATACCAGAAGGTAGCTCTGTGTTGTGTCTGGTGCCAGGAGCAGCTCTGGGCTCCCCCGACAAACAGGACAAAACCCAGAGCTCCAATTACACAGTGGAAAATGTGTTGTGTGACACTGCTTTCCTAAGGGTAACAAATGTATGATTTTAGGTGAAAAAAAAAAAAGAAAAAATCCCTCAGCAAATGCATCCTATGAAAATTTCTTATTGCATTACAAAACATAAAGACTATCTGGTTTGCCAGCCAAGGAACAGTCATGATTCATTTGGATTAAAGAGGAAAAAAATCCAACCAGCTGACAGTCAAAAGAATTACTCCAAACATGAAAGGAACACTTTTTAAAATAAATACACAGAAAATTCAACCATAGATATTAAGAACCAGGTAGGGGATTTCTTGCCTTCTCTTCCTATTTTCTGGATAACCCAATATAACACATAAGGATAAAACATATTCTGCAGGTCTTGACCTATTTCTCCAATCTAGCAACATTTTTTTTTTAGTGAAAATTTCAGAGTTTGACTTGATATTTTGTTATTACACCTGTCCTCTTACTTACATATACATGAAAGGATCTTCATGATTCTTCCAACAAGTGTTCAGTTGACATTGTGGCCCTCTGATGGCATCAGAGAACAAAGGAGCTGAGGGAGAGGACAGATATGCAGCAGCTTGCTAAACCCCATAGGAACGATCAGGGCAGTGTAGCGTGGTGATGGTGTGGGTAGGTAGGTCAGCTGAAGACTGAAATGGGAGAATGGATGGATATGGGAGGAGGTGACCAAGAGATCATCAAGGATACTGAGAGGGCAGGATGAGAGAGCTGTGGAAGCAGCGATAATGAGATTAGAGGATCAGGGAGTTCAGCTGAAAACTAGCTTGGCAGGGGAGGTGTGAGAGAAAAGTTCAGGGAGGTCAATGCACTCTTGCTGGAGAACACGGTGATGCACTGCAGGAAGGCCACTCACAAGTGGCCTCAGAAACAGACACTGAGATTGTGAGCTTAATTGCTAAACTATTTGAGCAAATTAATTGTGTAAATGCCGCATGTTCCTTATTTAACAAATGGAAAATTAAGGAGGCTTAAATTGCAAAGCAAACAGTAATTAAACCTGCCACATCTGCACACGTGTATGTGCACCTGGATACCAAATCACTTTTATCCAGGGCCAGGATAGTTTGCTTCAGTGGTAATATCTGAGAGGTAAAAAAAAGAGCGGTGATCTGGCATCCTGTTGAGAAAAGAGGTAGCTGATGTAATGTTTTTAGGGGACACACTTTCAACTAAAACATGAACATTTTAATTAAGTTATTATTCATAAATCCATGGATTTATTTTCATAAATCTATGGAAAATAGATTTCTATTTTCTAGAAATCCATTTCTAATATATATGCATGAGAAAAAGTATTAGAAGCCAAAAGTTAAATCCTGTGGTATATAAACATACATGCATGCGTATTGTTTTTTTAAATAAATTTGTTGTAGAAGTGGCTTTTTAAGCCTCTGTAGGTTTTAATTAAAACAAAAAGTAGTAACGCTGGATGCAATACACAATACTGAAGTGACAAGAAAAGGGTCAGACAGGGTGTCAGCCTTGAAATTCAGATTAAGGCAATTACTCAAACCAAAGGCACAAACAAGAAAGCCAGATGTAGTGAACACTCAAACAAATACTTTCTTCAGAGGAGAGCAGGCAGAGTGAAAAGCTGGCATTCACCCTCAGCGTGATGTCCTAAGGCTGAAATATAACAGCTGGGGAAGGACTGCAAAATTTCGACTGAAGTGCAGATCAGTTTGGTGTTGTGTTTCCTGTTCATGGCAGGTGGAATGGGCTTAGTGCTCCCAGAGATCGAGTGGGGACAAGGCAGGTTCTTCTCTTCACAGAGGCTGTGTCCATGCTAGGATGTTGCTTAGGCATGGTCAAAGCTGCAGAAATGCAATGGAAACTCAAAAAATAAATTAATTCTATGTCTTGTGACACACTTCTTCTCATCCTTCTATATGGTAACCTGTGCCTATTTCACAGGTGCTAATTCCAGTCTCTCTCAGCTCCTGTAATCTTTTTCCCCTTGCTAAATGCATTTCTACTTCTCTTGGGTGCCAACCTCCATTTCCCTTCAAGTACCTCATTGATTAAAACGTTTAGTTTAACCTGAGGTCACAGTTTGACTCTTTCAGCATCTTTGTTGGGACTCACGAAGGAACTGCATACCTAATAGCTTACATGCTTTTCTATCCCTAAAGGGTGTCAGCTACAGACCATGCCACTTAATATGCAACAGATGCATTTTTGCCCCATTAAAGTAAATTTCCTTGGGAAATTCACCAAGATTTTAACCTGAACACAGAATAAGAAGAAGAAGAAGAAGAAGAAGAAGAAGAAAGAAGAAAGAAGAAGAAGAAAAAGAAGAAGAAGAAGAAATAAGAAGAAGAGGAAGAAGGAAGAAAGAAGAAGAGGAAGAAGGAAGAAGAAAGAAGAAGAAGCTGTCATATAACACTTGATCCCACAACTTTATGTCTGTGGAATGAACCATTTTGAAAACACAGTGCTCTACCTGACCACAAAATGCCTCATTACCCGTGAAAGGCAAAAGGTCAGTTTACAGCTTGTGAGAGGCCACAGGTTGAGACTGGGTCCCTAATATCAGGTGACAGCAGGAGCCAGGTGGGAGGAAGCAGCTCCTGAGTATCCCTACAGAAATGTGTCTGAGCCTGAACCCTGGGGATGGAGTCCCTAGGGTCCGGGAGGGAAATTTCCCCAAATGTTTCTAAATTTGGCATCTGATTCAGATCAGTATTTTGTTGATTTAATTTGGGATCAATGAGTAAGTAGTTTTATGGATATTAAGAGTCCTTCTCAGCCCTCCCATTGATATGTTTTCAGACACAACAGCACTGGGCTGTTATGCTCTCTGAACAGGATTTATCCAAAAAAGGAGATGGACATGTAAGGAAACTGTATGGACTCTGCTGTTGTCTGATTGAAGTTATGTGAATCTCTGCTGGCGTTGTGAGGTACTGAACCTTGTCTGTTGCTGTACTGTTCCTGAACACTGCAAGGCTGGATTCCCAAAAGGTCCAGGGTCAGTCCCTTCAGCATGCTCAGAAAATGACTTTCAGTCGAGACATTAGCAATCACAGGTTATTTGCAATTCTCTTAAATGTAAGGACTTTAAACGGATCCTCTTCCTTTTGTTCTCTCTGAGCCTCAGGGCTTTTTAGTGCAGATCTCCTACAGTTGTTCCTTTTGTTTACTCAACTGTGTAATACCCTCAAAGAGTTTTCTACTCAGTACCACGGCAGGAAAAGTCCTGGTGTGCCTGCTGGAGAGAGCAGCACTGCTTTTCTGTGCTAAATCAGGGCAAAGTCAAACACTTCTTCATTACCCAAATTTGAGCTTACATGGAGATTGTAAAGGTAGAAATACCCCTACCACTAGCAAAACCTTAAAGGGCTGAGGTTTGCATGCCTCACAAGGTGTTTCCTGTTTCCTTCCAGAGAGCTTTATTGCCTTAACAACACCAGGAGAGAGAGATGGATGAAGAGGGCACACTAAACTGGCAGTGGGTAGTAGTCTGATAAAAGAAATGTTAAGGTCAGTCTTCCATAATTCCTGCTTTTCCCAGTGTGACTAACTGTCTGCATGAGAGCTGAAAAACTGAGGGAGAGAAATGACATGCTGCCTGCTGCCATTTTACCAAAAGAGTGAAAAATAAGTGTCTTCCTCCAAATACCAGCTTCTGGAGAAGGCAGTCCCAGAACAGAAAATTGACATGGTCTCGGAGGCTAAAATTTGAGCTAGAGCCTTCCGCTCTTCCTTTGACTGATGAAATCATGATGTTCAAGGTTGGGAACCAGGAAAACTGGATTCCTCTCTGATGGGTCATCAGGCCTGCTTCCCCCTCTATCTTAATAAAATATTTAAGTTGTCTAGAGTAGCAACCCTCTCTCTGCCTTTTCAACACCCAGCACATGATTGCTCTACTCACTTGGGAAGCTTGGGATTCTGCTATAACATATTCTGCTATAACAGACCTCATGGCTGAAGTCTGCTTTTTCCAAATCTTGTGGTAAACCCCTATTTATTTGCAATTTGCCTTAATCTTTAGCTCCACATACAAACTGACAGCCATCTTGTTAGATGGGAGAACACTGCCATTTGAAGTCTCACTTTCTAGGAAAGTTTTAGCAAAATCATTATCAGACTCACTCTGGTTTTTTTTGTTTTTTTTTTTTTTTTTTTTTTTTTTAAACTTAGGAAGCTTTAGAAAGCAAGGCCATGGAGTTCAAGCTGTGATATGTGTGCTCTATGTAGGAAGGAAACCAGACCTGATAAGTAAATGTAAGTGAGCCAGAATCAAAAACTCCAGATCAAAACACTTTTGGGGAAGTTCAACAGGTCGTTATGGGGATGTAGATCTAAATCTTGCAGGTGGCTTTTCTGTTTTTTTCTGATAAGCTGAACCAAGTCCCTACATCTAAGTCTCACATCTTTCAAATGCCCTAAGCTTGGAGTGGTTCTGAACTCCTGTGTGGGTGCTGGGTCCCATCCGAAGATACACAAAGATGCTGCTCGTCTACAGTCACTACATCTGCCTGCATGGACTCAACCTGGGGCTGTGTCCTGGATAAGTCACCTGATGTGCTTATATGAAAAGATGCAGAACACTGCCTTGAGCTCAAATAGTTAACTATAAGACTGATTCCCTGTTAAGCTTTTGAACAAGCTAAAACTTATATCACTGGCTTCAGGGTGGTGGGGAGAGAAGCTGTGAAAAACATGCTGTTCCAGCTACAGAATACCCAAGCTGAAATCCAAAGATGTATTTCTGACTTAGTCCATCAAATATTGAGCAAAGGATTGAACCACAGGCTAGAGAAATTCCACAAGAACCAATGGCTTTAAATCTCAACAACAGCAAATAACAATCTTCATGGCTTTGGAAAGAAGAATGCAAGTTTCAGGAAGGAAGGATTAAAATGGCCAAGAAGCCAGACACAACACACATGATTTGAACAACAGCTGTTGAAGCATCTCAATCAACTTTTTCTTTAATATAGAGTGTCCTCATGTTACCATCCAGCAAAGAATGCTTGAAAGAAAGCTTTTTTAGAAATATTCAATTTTATTAAAGGGAGGGGGTCCATTGGAAACTGAAGATAAATTTAAAGGCCATTTTTTTTCCTTAAAAAAAAAAATCAGAAAAATCTTTTACATTTGCAGTCATCTGGTAAAAAATTTTCGATATTTTTCAGAGATGCTGGCACTTCTACTGTCATCTCAACTTCTTTTTAACCTTTGATATAAAACTGTGTCTTGGCTGGTGATTTCTAGCTGGAGACCACCATCAAGCACAAGGGCAGCAAAAAAATTATCGGTCTCAAGAGTAGAAAAAAAATAATTAAATGACAGCAATACAATCAGTAATTGACTGCAATCACTTTTCTCTCTATTTTTCTCTCTAGTAGCCTGGCCATGCTTTATTAATTTAATTACAGCTCTCTAACCTCCTCAGGTGGCTGCCATGTCCGAGTCTGAGTGGTGAAAGGAGTAGCATGGCAGAGAGTTTCCTCCAGCCATTAATTTTAGTGATTCAAAGCATGGCATCTTATTAAATAACATCTTAATTGCCAGTGGCTCCAGTGCTTTTGTAGATCAGAGGTTAATTTTTATTTTCTCTCCCTTGCAGCAGAGTGTGTCTCCCTGCAGTCACCATGTGGTGGTGAACCTGGCTGGAGGGAAATGGTGTCTCAGACTTTTGGGGAATGTCTCCTCTCTTTTTAATTTCAGTGGCCTGGTAATTATAAAACTCTACTCCCATCCACATTTTTAATTTTCATTAAAAACAGACAAGGGTAATCAATCCTCAGGCTTGTATTTGGGGACCTTTTATAAACTGCCTAAGCCAAACTGCTCTAAAATCCCACAGCTTTTATTAACACCAGAGAAACTGAGAGTCCATCCAGAAAGGTACTGAGGCATTCTGAGTTTTCAGCACTCTACAGGAATCGGCCTTTTAGGGAGAATCGTAAAATGCACCCTTTTCACTCTGTCTTACTCAACCTAAACAACTGATGTCATCTCATCCATCAGGATACTGAAAATTATATAAGCCCATCATTTGCCATCAGTAAAAACAGATTGAGTCTGGCTATGCAGCCTGAATTTAGTTCAATATTTAATGACTCATATGTTGCATTTTATTTCATCTGCAGTAGTTTTCTGCCTCCTTATTTATTACAATCAACTTTATTCCCTGTAGTAGCACTTTGCAGTCAGACTGTATTCCCAACTGCTTTGAGGAGTTAAAGAAACCAGCTACAGAGCTATGATGAAGAGAACAGACAAAATGAGAGGGTGAAGGAAAGACAAGATGGATAGTAACTAAAGGAATGGCAGAAGCTGTGTTTTCTTATCTGTTTTACATAATGGAGTAGAGGATTTTTCAAGGTCTTTTTCTATCCTATTTGTAGTGGTTCTACTGTCCATACTAAACCTGCATGTGAATCTTTGTGTCATTTTGCCTTACTTCACCTCAGTGAGGTGCAAAAGTACTCATCCCTGCTGTGTGGTGGGGGGCTGTGTACTGCTCCCCATCTACCTGAGGTACCTGAGCTGGAAATTTGTCCTTTTCACAGCTAGCAGAAGAAACTAGTTGCTTCCAGTTAGTGAGCGAAATTTTAGGTGGGGTCAGAGCCACGGAGAGAGGTCAGAGATCTGCTAACAGTTTATATACTTAACTCCAAAGGGCAGTTCCTCAAAGCCTCATATGTTACTCCTGAGCTTGGAACATGTCCTCCAAGAGAGATTGTTGAGGCATAAAGCACTGCCAGATGGTACAGAGACACACCACTTGCACAAGCAGCTACTTCTGGTGGATAAAGTGACATACCTGGTGAGCAGAGTAGAAGGAACATCTAAGGTAATCCAGAGTCAGGAAACTGAAACAGCTGTGGGATACATTGTTTAGAAATCAAAGACAGAGAACCAGCGTCCAGGCTGAGATCAGAAAAACAGAAAAAGAAAACACAAATGTAGTTGGTGTTACAAACACAAACATATCAGGGATGAAACCAGGCCATGGTGACCATGGAAGCAAATACTTTACGACACTGGAACTTTTTAGAAAGAAATACCCAGTGTGATGATATAAAATTCCCCTATTTGCTGTGGAATAGATAATTGTTCTCACCCATTTGAAAGGCTGATTGTCTCAGCTTCTTCAGTTGCTAATTGCTTTCTCTGTTTATTAAGGAACAACTTTCAAAGTAGGTTAATATTAATGTGCTTGTTATATAATTGATTATAGCCAAATATTTTTGAGTTGGAGGTAGGATTGAGTTGTTTAAAAATTGAGCTGGAATTTAAATTTTTCCCTCTTAGGTTTTTCTGTCATTCCTAGAAAACTTTTACAACCTGACTGTCAAATCTCTCCTGACATTTTGATAGAATTTTTGTGCTCTTTTTTCCAACTCTTCTCAAATACTTTCTTTAAAAGGACCAGATGAGGTTACTGGCAGGAACAGCTAAGTGGTAAGGGTATCTCTATTTATGTATGTGCATTTGTATATGAAGGGAGACATGAGATAAAGCTGAAGCTAAGTATATTATAATATAGTTAGAATCACAGAATCATAGAATATGCTGAGTTGGAAGGGATTCAGGATCATTGAATGCAAATCCTGGTCCCATGCAGGACACCACAAGAATCACCCCATGTGCCTGAGAGTGTTGTCCAAATGCTTCTTGAACTCTGTCAGGTTTGGTGCTGTGACCACTTCCCTGGGGAGCCTGTTCCAGTGCCCAACCACCTTCTGGGTGTAAAACCTTTTCCTGATATCTAACCTCCCTGACTCAGCTTCTTACCATTTCCTTGAGTTTTGTCACAAGAATTAAGAGATTGGTACTTCCCCTTCTGCTTTTGTTTATGAGGATGTTGAAGACTACAATTAAATTCTTTAATAAATATTGTATATCTTTAGGAAAGAGAGCAAGGGATCTGTTTATAACATCTACTGGCCAGACACAGGAGTAGAGAAGCCATTTCAATTCTTATGGTGGGCAGGAGCAGGACTGGGTTGAGATATCAATGAAAAAGGTATTCAAGGAAATCCATGCTGGAAAGGAAAAGGGTAGCAGGTGAGTAGGCTGCAGCTGTGAAAGCACCTGGGTGAAATAACAGGCCTAGTGGTAGTGAGGGTGACAGGGCCACATACAGAGGGAGCTGCTGCCAGCACCTCCAGCTTCAGAAACCCATGGTGTCTTGGACTGGCATGTTGGTAGTTATGCCTTGCGGGTATTTGCTGAAAGATGGGGTAGGTGCCCAAACTTGAGACAACAGGAGCAGTACTGCCAAGCTGGCTTCAACAAACCTTTGGCATTCTTCCCTGGATCCCTTGTACTGAAATCCAATCTCTAATTGGAAGCCTGACCTGCCATACTTTATTTTACTGTAACATTAAAGAGCTTACTAAAAGAGCATAATCAATGGTAATTACTGAATTGCTTTACACTATCTGGCAGAGGGATACATTGCTGATCCATCATTATGTGCCCAGGTAATGCCAAAGGGTTAGTGCATTAGCTTCTGTTACTGATATTGTCAAGGTGGTGTTGGCTTTTTTCTCCCTGTAATATGGCTCCACTCATCATAGCAGAGCAGCATTGTCCATGTATGAAAAGCTTCTACAGGTACGTCAGGGATAAAAGGAAGATTAGGAAAACTGTGAGTCCTCTCCAGAAGGAAATGGAAGACCTGGTTACCTGGAACATGGAGGAGGTTGAGGTACTCAATAACTCTTTTGCCTCAGTTTTCACCCACAGGTGCTCTAACACCTCTGTTCAAGATGCAGAAGGCAAAGACAAGGACTGGGACAACGAAAAACTGCACACTGTAGGAAAAAATCAGGTTTGAGAACATCCAAGGAACATGAAGGTGCACAGGTCCATGGGTCCCAAGGAGGTGCATCCACAGATTCTGAGAGAACTGCTGCAGGAAGTGGCTTAAGGGTATTATTTTCCTCAGATTGCAAGGAGATTTCAAGATAGGGTTTAAATCTTCTGTATCCTTATGATTTTAATTCAATATCAGTCATTAGTCTGTTAGACCTTTCTCAGGGTTGCTCAGAGCAAGTGAGTGTAGTCAACAGCAATAGCTGGAGATACCATTTTCCAATTGTTTCAAAGTGTTGTTGTGGTTTCTGGTACCTTTCATGAAATAGGGGTATATTTAGAGGTGATTGAAATATTTTTCATGTTACTAAAGCAAAATGCTAGTTAATTTTATTTAGTGTTCAGACCTTGCTGTTAATACATTAAACCATTTAGTGTTCTGAAAAAAGAAGAAAAATAAGTCCAAAATTTCTGTATCTTCCCATCTCTCAAGCTGTTCTTCTCTCCCTGTCCAACCTGGAAAATGGTATTATTTGTCAGATATGGAGGGAGAATCTAGACTGAATATGTGACAGGTGTCTTGTTCGTTTAGGATTTACAACTAATGCTTGTCCTTTATGTTAGAGGTAGCAGAGGCGGACCAACCTCGACTAGGATTGTTAATCCTTCTCTTGAACTAAAAATATCATGGTTATCACATAATTTGAACTTCCATGTAATCTTCTTTGAGCAGTTGCTTCTCCTTAGCAGTTCTTGGAAAGACTAAAGTCCAGTTTCAAACTTCAAACTATGTGGGACACCAGAGTTAACTCCTATGGCTACTGAGTTTAGGAGTGGTGTTCCTACAAGTGGTCAAGAGAACACTGAGGAAAGCCTCCAGGTAAAGCCATTCCTGGAACAGATGGCTAATGTAGAGAAGATGTCAGGGTCACTGAAACAAACAGCAGCTTTGGACTAAGAATCTTACCCTGTATTTTAAATCCAAAAAATGAATATGAAGAGTGTATAATATATATACTGGCAGCAAAAAAAAAAAAGTAAGTATGTTTGAATAGCAATTGCGTTTCAAAAATCTGTGATCTGTTCAGTACCTTGAAAGTGGAAAATACAGGGAAATCAATCACAAGAAAATTCTTTCAAATGGATCACATATCATGAAGAATTTGACCACTTCAGCTGATAAATATGAGCAGCTATAAGCCATTGATTTTATCTGTGCTCCTGACTAGAGCGATCTTAACTTCAATGTTATACATTGCAGTCAGGTTTGCAGAATCCTCAACAGGTAACAGACAGTCTCATCTGGAGAAGAAATGGAGCAGATTGCTGATGTCCATATGCTCCTGATTCTCTTAGAGCTTCCTGTGGGGGTGCCCCTCTGTGTATGTATCTCTGCACACTCACACACCTTTGTGCAAGAGATGTAATTTTTCTTTTCTCCTATTTTGGTTGGCTGCTTTGCCAGAGGGAAGGAGAAATGCTCTGTGGGAAAATGTTTTGTCTGTAAAGGAGGACTAATTAATGTTACCAAGAAGGTTATATTATTTAGATCAAGACAATTTGTGTTGTCTTAAGGGAACAAAAATATGCATATTTTTAAATACCAGAAATAGTCACCCCTAAATGTAATCATCCTCCAACAGAAGATGGAAGATTTTGCTTTATTAATTTTGAAAGATCCTGACTTTCAAAATCTCCTGTTCAGGAAATTCAACCTTGGGAAAGTGAGATTGAAAAACTGTTGCCAAAGTCTGTTTTTTCCAATGAAGGATAGCTTGTGTATAGAGGTTTACTTCAGAAGATGAACTAATAACTTGAATCCTAGAGAAGCACGTGACAGTTTGGTGGAAATGGGCCACCTTTATAACCAGCATTCACTGGAATGCGACATTACAGGGTTTATATCTGTTTGTCCTAGATGGATTTAGGAACTGTATTTTGTTCTCACTAAGAAGGGCTATGATTCATGCACAAAAACAGAAAAAAAAGATATCTGCTAGAGACTGAGCAGTCATACGTGAGTGCCTACTGTATTTTACCTTCATGTCACCTGAAGATACCTGGGAAGGTCTGTCCCAGCTCAGAAGGGAGGACATAAGAGCTCTGTGCCACCAATGGTTTTGTGCTGTGGAGGAAGCAGCATGGACATATTCACAGGATAGACCTTCAAAGTCTTCATTATACTTTTCATCAACATAATTAGAACTAGTAGTGGCCACTGTCTTGATTTAATCTGAACAGCCTTTGGGCTTCTCTGACTCTGAGATCCTCTGAGAACAGTCCTGTACAACATCATGGCACAAAGCTGCATGTCACCCACAGGCACTTGTTCTTTTTGCTGCCAGCATAAGCTGCACTTTGTATTTCACAATGCTCCCATGAAACTAGGAGAAAGAAAAGAAAAAAAAAAACAAAACAGACCCAAACAACAAAACACTCACCAAAGCAGATCGAAGGTAAAAATCAAACCCTAACAAATTTATTAGTGACACAAGTTAAGCCTTGTGAATTTTTCTGAAAGAATAGGTCTTTTAGCACAAACTCTAAAATGTAGAAGGGGGGAAAAAACCCCACAACTAACGTGATGTAGAAACTAGTAGACTGATGTGTTTAAATGAACACTCAGTTACCAGGACTTCAAGGTCAAGAGCATTTATGGATTCAAACTTTTGTCTTGAGCAAAGATTTGGCCCTGTTAAGTTACAAATATGCAGATAGATTGACTAGGTTACTCCCTCTGGAAGGAATATAAGGTGCATATAGTTTTAAGTTTTACTCATTTGCAGAGTTATTAGTGACCTCTAAACTGTAGAATGTTCCCTAAGCACCCAGTGCATATAGCAAACAGAAAATTTAAATTAATTATTTGTCTTCGTGTCTATTCTGGGAGAAATCCCATTCCAATACAGGGAATGAATCTGAAAAAAAAGGCCTGAAATGGAAGTTTCAGTGAAAGAGAAAGTTATGTATACCATAGCTCACTGAAGTAGTCAAGGCATGTGCTGAAAAGGATGACTTGGGCTGATTAAATATGCCTGGATTTTTAAGATGTTCTGGGAAGCTAAAATCAAATCAGTGGGGTGAAAATAAAAGGTGAAAAAAGTTATATTTGGGTAAAGCATAAAGTCATTGTGAGATGAGCTAAGATAAAAAAAAATCTTATAAATTAATACCTGGTTACTGCAAGTCATCACTTTGCAAAGACTGCTCTTAAAAGGGGTCACAAAACAATGCGGAAGGAGTGAAAGATACCACAGAACTGGAGATAATCAAGATATTAATGAATGATCTGAGAAAAGCAGGGAGTAGTGAAGTGACAGAGTTTATATTAATACAAAACTTATTTAGATTTGACAATCCTGAAGTTGATGGTACAGATAAATAGTTGTGGATGAATGAAATGGAGAGGCTGAGTAATAAAACGGTAAATAAAATTCAGTGTTGCTAGGTGAAAAGTAATGCATATCAGGAAAAATAACTCCAGCTATCTATACAGAATTGGCTCTAAGTTAGTTATTGTAGATTTCCCTGAAAACACTACCCCTATGCTTTGCAGGGGTAAAAAATGTCAGTCAAATCAAATCACAGAATCACAAAATCATAGAACTGACCAGGTTGGAAAAGACCCCCAAGATCATCAAGACCAACCATTAATCCAGCACTGCCCTGGTTACTAGACCATGGTACTGAGTGTCACATCCAGTCTCATCTTAAAAACCTCCGAGGAAGGTGAATCCACCGCCTCCAATGGCAGCCGATTTCAATGTCTGATTATTCTCTCTTTAAAAAATTTCCTAATATCCAACCTAAACCTCCCCTAGCACAGTTTAAGACTGTACCCTCTTGTCCTACTGCTGGTTGCCTGGGAGAAGAGCCCAACCACCACATGGTTACAACCTCCTTTCAGGTGGTTGTAGAGAGTGATGAGGTCACCCCTGAGCCTCCTCCAGGCTAAACAACCCCAGCTCCCTCAGCCTTCCCTCATAGGACTTGTGCACAAGTCCCTTCATCAGCCTCATTGCTCTTCTCTGGACCTGCTCCAGCACCTCAATATCCTTCCTGAACTGAGGGACCCAGAACTGGACACAGCACTCCACGTGTGGCCTCATCAGTGCTGAGTAGAGGGGAAGAATCACTTCTCTGATCCTGCTGGCCACACTGTTCCTGATCCAGGCCAGGATGCCATTGGCCTTCTTGGCCATCTGGGCACACTGCTGGCTCATGTTCAGCCTCCTGTCAATCAGCAACCCCAGATCCCTTTCCACCTGGCTGCTCTCCAGCCACTCTGTCCCCAGCCTTTAGCGCTGCAGGGGGTTGTTGCGGCCAAAGTACAGGATCCGGCACTTGGCCTTGTTGAACCTCATCCCATTGAACCAAACCATCTCTCCAACTTGTCCAGGTTCCTCTGAGGAGCCCTCCTGCCTTCCAGATTATTGACACTCCCCCCCCCCCCCAAAGCTTAGTGTCATCTGTGAATTTGCTAAAGGTACAGACTGTAAGAAATGTCAGTTAAATTAGAGAGATAGAAACATCTGTCAGAAATTATGAAGGAAATGGTAAAACAAGGGCAGAAAACACCATTGATGCTTTCTCTAGATCTGGGATGAGCCCACTTCGATACAATGTGAACACAGGAATGACATGGTTTGGGTACATGGACAGGAACAGGATCAGTCTGTCTGTTGAAGTGTTTTGCTGGAACCACAATATTCTGTGGGACACAGCTGAAATATGACTGCAGGGGTGGGAAAGAGGTGTAATCAAGGCCTGCCACCACCAAAGACCTGTTTGAGGTAGTAGAGGATGGTGAATACCACGTAATGCTGCTGGCCCTCTCCAGTTGCTGCTTATTGAGGCCAAAGGCTGGAGCACAGTCACCTTTGGTCTAATAAAGTGGGGAGGTTTGTTTCTTTTCGTATTTTCAGATGCTTTACTTGCAGAGCAGACTGCTGTTATTTAGCTTTGGTAAATTTTAGATTTTGTAATATTCAGAATATCCAGCCAGCTGCATTATAGACTATTAGGCTGAAGCTACTTCTCACTTGCTGTAGTTCTACTATAATAAATATTCATAGCTTCATTACAGGCTATGGTTTTCCAACCTATGTACTAAGGGATTATTTGGGAGTTTTGCTTTAATGATGCACAAAAACTGTAATACTCCTTTCAGAGTCTTATGCAACAATATGTTTTCTTCTTCTAAAAGCTAAATAACTCTTGTTTTGAATGATTTAGTAGCAAACTCACTTAGTCACTGTGCTGTGGTTCAATGGTCTGCAAAATTTTCTTTTTAGAAATACAAACCCATTATGTAAATACTAAAGAGCATCTTCAGGAAAACTAACTTCAATTTATTTTTTGTCCTTTTTTGTTTGTTTGTTTCAAATTTTATAAGCTTGAGATCACTCACACAACCCTTTTTTCCCCCTTAAAATATGCAAAGTAAAATTGTTTTCTGACTAAAACCATCAATATAAGTTTTAACCCTGAACCATTGTTCAAACTGTTTTATGCCTCCTGAAAATAGAGGATAGAAGAAGAGGGGTTTGCAGAACAAATTCCTGAGAAAGGGTGTTTATTTAATTAGTAACTGTGGTTTCAAACCTGGTCAGTTTCTATTATTTGGTCCCTCTATTTTCTTGCTCCCATGTTGCCTACCTCTGAGTGGCTTCTGTCCCAAAATGCTACTATCTGCAGAAGAGAGCGGTCTAAAATTAGTATTTGTTCAAAGATATGGGAATTGATTTTTCTATATGTCCAGTGTCTTCCACACGAATATCTTGATTCTCTTTAGTAGGTTTATATACCTGTGGAATACAGTTCTTGGTATACAAATTTTAATGCCAGAAAAAAGTTACCTCATCAAGGATCCTCACAGTTTAAAGAGTATAAAAGCTTACACTGAATGAATTTTGAGACTTAAGAATTCCATCACTAGGAGGACCGTGCTTGTAGAAAGGCTTTGACCTTAGGTATCTCCTAGCACATACTAAGGCCAGGACTCATATTTCCCTAAAACAGAATCCAAAGCCAAAAAACCTTTTTTTAAACACTTGGGGTGAGACTGAGACACTAACTGAACCTGTTTGTCACACAGTGGTGTTTTTTGAGCTAATAAATCTATGTTATAAAAAGGCAGGTCATTAGAAGTGCGGGTGCTGTGCTGATAAAATGAAAACATATGAGAGGTAGCAATGGCTGGTGACGAAAGTCACATTTTGGTTTATTTTTCCTATTCTAAACAGTACAAAAGTGTTTAATTAATTATTTGCTCTGCATTTAACAACTTTGCATTAGTTCATTTGCTTAAGTACAGCAGCAATAAAGAACACATTAGCTAATGCTGCAGCTCAGCAAGGGAGGAGGCTAGAGGCAGGTGCTGGGGTCACTGTGTGTAGAGTCAAGGGACCATCAGTCTCCTCCTGTTTTAATTTGTCTGCAGGAGTTTTCCAGAGTCACAGCGGCACAGTTGGAGTCACCAGCCATTTCCAGCTGGAGCATTGAGGGTTTTTATGAGCAGATCCAGCTGGAAAAGGTCTGAAGTCAAAGAAGTGGATACTGATGACTGACACATTGCACTGCCCTCCTGTGAGTCTCTATTAATTCTACTGTGTGCTTCATCCCCCGCCAAGAAGGATGATAAAAAAATGAGGGCACTGAGCAGGAGCCATGGAGATTTGAATTAATTTACTTCTCCTCCCTAAACTCCCTTGAACAAATCATTCATGGCAAGATTTGAAAGGGAACATGAAGGTATGGTTTCAAATTTTCAAAAGAAGGTTTAAAAGAAGTCATTGCATTATTCTCATTTGGCTTCACTTGGACCAAGATTCACAGTCTCGCACATTTTTCAAATGAATAATATGAGACATCGAAACCCAGCTCAGGTCTGCCAGATGTATTGTAAATGAAGTTTATGAGAACTCTGTGGGAAAGAACCTTTAATGGGGGACTGTGAAACCTTATTTGTCAAGGGATTTTTCTCAGAGGTTTTTATTTATTTATTTATTTATTTATTTATTTATTTATTTTGCTTTCATCAGAATAATGAGGAAGATTTTGGATTTCTTGGGCACTCCTATTCCGTATATATCTGCCCCAGAGAGGCAGCTCGGAAGAAGCTGACATATGCCCAAGGTTTTACTTCTGTCATCCAAATGATGAGTGAAAATTTAAGCTTCTGTTTAAGGGCAATGAGATATGTCTGAGCAAAAAGGAATTAACATGTTACCACCCATCAGCTGAACAACAGTAACCAGCCACATATATACTTCAACTTCATTGTGAATATGAGATAAGTGACTTGGCTTGAACCAACACAGTAGGGTTGTACATCACATTTGCTGTGTACTGGAAGAAGGCAACTGGCCAGCGTAGTGACACTAGGATGAAATAAGCACTCTGTATTTTCATCCAGTTGTCTGCATTGGGGAACTTTGTGCCAAACACAAATTCTAACATTTTACAGCTTTTGATTTGACTAATTTGTCCTTTGTTTGGGTCAAAAGTAACTCAAAGCAGTTGAGTCCAAAGTCTGTGACTTGGGACTAATAGGAAGATACCCAGTAAAAGGGTCCAGAGGGCCCTGGACTAAACTATTGAGACACCCCAGATAAATGATACATCTTATTGCATTTCAATACACAAAACAGAACTCATAGGCAGAAACTTCTTGGGGTTTTTTCTCTCTCTTCCTTCTGGGTAGTTATATTTCTGTAAAAGCATATTTAATCTTGGCCAATTAAACTTGCTAGCATTCAGCACTTAACAGACATTTTGTTGTTGTTGTTGTTGTTGTTGTTGTTGTTAAAAAAAAAAAAAGTGAAAGAGTGACATTTGTTGATGATAATAGCTTTCTCAACCCAAGAGCTCTTTTTGAATTAAAACAGATAATGGAAGTGATCATTAAGAATGAGTATGAGTTTGACTTGATTTTTAGATACTTAAATGTTAATTGATTTATTTTTATTCCCTGTTGTGTTTTGAATCATTTTGCTAAATATATCTGCTCTTTTCACCTGATCACAGTGGTAACTGGAGAGGTAACTCTGCAAGAAAAAAGCTAACACAGCTGTCTGGTGATGCAGGAGAAAAAAAAAGGGTATGTAACATCTTCAAAATACCCCCCTTTAAAGGCACAATGAAAGTCCAGGAACACTTATTGAATGCAAAACATGACAAGACTCTGTCTTGCTCCAATCTCAGCAGGACTGGTGGAACATGCTGTATTTGTAATCATCTAGTCTGTTCTCTTTACCCCACCTCAGGACTCACTATTCCTGAAACTTTAATGGCTTGTGCTAGTTTTTCAGGAGTGCTGTTGGGTTAAAGCTGTTTATTGAAGGCTGCTGTATCTGCAGGAGCTGTAGCACTAGCCCTTAGAGGAAGCCTGGGACAAAGCTTTGGAGTGCCAGGCTGCTGTTGTCATCTCTGAGAAGAAGAAGGAACACCCGGGTGGCCTATTCACTACCTCAGTGCCACACCTTGCACCTCCCACCTTCACTCTTTATCCCCTCATTCCTTTTCCCTTTCTGCAACAGGAATAGTCTGGCCCTAGTCTTCTCTTGAGTGACAATATTCAGCTTTGCCTAAATTTCAGAAAAGTGGCGTTGCCCACTCACCACAGCACAGCAGAAACAGAGGCTTCCCCCGCAGCTCCCTGCTCTTAGCAAGGAGCTGGATGGAAAAGTCCCATCAGTGACAAGGGCCCCTCCAGGTTGCCTGATCATCCCACTGCCTGGCCCAACTCTCCCACAACGAAATACACAGAGCATACTGTCCACTATCCATCTGCACACAGATATACCATTTGAATAACCTATTTTGGGAGCCAGAGCAAGACATAAGGCTTTTGACATGTTATTTATTTAAAAAGGCTTATTGAAATCTTTTATAGTGTATAAACACCTGTCATCCTCAATTTGGGAGATAGAAAAGCACAATTGTTTATTAACTGTACCACTGCAGAAGTGAGCTCTGCAAATGCATGTAGACTGGCAATTGTGAAATCCTCTTTGATTTAAAAGGTAGAAAAAGATATACAGAGCTTCACTGCTTGGCTGTAATGTTGATATGCTCCTGTCTCTGGAAACTTTCATTTTTATTCTAATTTGCCACAAAACCCCCTGCATCTGGCTGTCATAAATGACTGGAAGAAAGGAGCCAGGGGTGGGATCCTGTCAACAATAGTGCCAACAGGAGACTCAAAGATAGGGGGCTGCTACACAGACAGATGATCCCAACCCTCAGTGCTCCTATCTTCATATTTAGCATCCCTATTTACATTCTTATTAGTTTTCCATTCAACTTCCATTTCAAACCCATGCTAGTTTTTAAAATCACTGGCTGGGGCAAAAATCTGAGCCACAACTGTGTATAGCAGGGATACCTACACCATTTCCTTGTCTTAAGTTTTCCTTATTTCTTTGTTTTAGATTAAATAAGTTGTAAGATGAAATGCAGCCGAGCTAGTCCAAAGCTGGTGGAAATCTGCCGGTAGGTGCAGATCATAATCTCTCTCTCCAGTGCTGCTGCTGGTACAAATCCACAACTTTCCCCAAAAGGACATTGGTAAACAGGGTCAATAAATTCCATACTCACCACCTTGGTGGGGATCTCCTGCTCACTGTCCTATAATGCATGTTAAAAGCTTTAACAGGCTTTATCCAAAGCTTAGTCCTCAGGTAAAATATGTGAGCTGGGCTCTGGTTTGTCCTTTCATGTGTGAGTTGCTGGCATGCAGCGAATAAATTACCGAGGAGGAGATATATTTCTGAAAGGATTGTACAGTCGTATTCTCAGTTCAGTCCAGTGTTTAAATTGCTGTGATTCCAACTCAGGCATCCTACTGCTGCCTGGGAGTACCCAGGTGTTCATCAGATCATCAGAAATCACCTTACATGTCTCCCAGCTGAAAAGAAACTGTGTTTATGGCAACACTCAGGATAGCAAACTAACAAGGACAACATTTTTACAGTGAAGTTTAGAGCCTAAGTCAAAAATAATGGATCACAATACGCCAAACTGCCCTTTGGTTCAAACAGAGGAGTGGCAGTAAAAATGCTTTGCAGTGTCCTGTGTACATCAGACCTATACAGTAATAACCCAGTAAAAAATAAACATTTAATGAAGTAGCTGAATAAAGGACTTATCTAGTACCCATGGAATTCAGTGGAAAAACTCCCCTCGATACCAGCAAGCTCTGAATCTTCAACTGTCTCCCATGACATGAGGACAGTACTTGATCCTAGAACAAGATGCAGTTTCCTGTACGGGTAACAATCATGATTATATTGCCTCAAAGGTGACAGGCCATAAAAATCAACAACTTGCATCAAAGCTATAACATCTTTTAAAGTGAAAGGGCTTCTATGTTTCCATTATGGTACATGGGTGGTTTGCCTACTGCCAGAAGAGGTGAGTGTGAAAAATGAAGGTTCCCAGCTTCCTTCCCTACCTGTGCCTTGGAATCTTTTCCCAGCTCAGAGGACATCAGGTTTTCTTCTTACTCCAAGTCACGCAATGTTTAATGTTATGAGCCATGCCTGGGGCTGCTGAAGACTACAAATACACAGTTTTAATGGTGTCTCTCAGAGATTTCTTCTGAGAAATGCTACATGTGCTCCCTATGGGCAATTCTTTACCTAGATTTTATTCTGCAAAGGCTATGAAGAAGAACTAACTCTTCTGCAGATTCTTCTGCTCTATCTACTTGCTTTGTGTTACAGACTAAATAACGATAGCCTATCTTCCAAAACTGGAGCTTTTGTTCTCATTTTGCAGGGAACTCAGACAACTCTGAGGAACTGTCGTGTAATGACAACAGCAGCTGTATTCTTAACTAACACACAATCATCAGAGGCTTTGACCAAGCACGCACACAGCACAATGCCTGAGATCTGCTGGTCTGATACAGTATATTGCTGCTTTTATTGGGAATGAGATATTTGATGTAGCCCTTTGCAGCAGGTCCCAAGAAATGCATCAGAAAATCCTTCCAGTGTTGCTGTTGAAGGCAGCATTGTGCACCTACGTCTCTCTTCAGCAAAAGCTGAAGCTTTATTTCATCCATAAGTGGAGGAAAGGACTTACTTCACATCACTGTAACTTTCTGGTCTCTAATAAAAACCTTTGGAAGTTCTGGGGACAGGAATTGCCTTTACTGCATGTGAACAGAGTAAGTATTAACTATACAGATTTTCCAGTTGAGAGGAGTAAAGAAATCCACGGTGGAACCAATTCTTTTCATAATGGAGTTGACAGAAGATGTCAGCCTGTTCAGCCCATAATGAGGGGTTGTTGTGTTGTCCATCACTATGGCAGTAGGCTCCTGGATGGGCTTCTGAGCATTATTATAATATAAATCACTCTTAGGAAGAGGTAGAATCCCACATGGCAGTGTCCTGTGCTGCGGATCAAAGCAGGGGGCTGGATCAGCGTAGCTGCCCTTTGCCCACATTGCTTATGTGACACTGCCTACCCAGATTAAGACAAAGTCCTGCTGGTGTTTTGACACAGCCATCTGTCTCCTCATGTTCCCTCAGTGGAC
The DNA here is from genome assembly GCF_003031625.1 of Empidonax traillii. Classification (NCBI taxonomy): domain Eukaryota; kingdom Metazoa; phylum Chordata; class Aves; order Passeriformes; family Tyrannidae; genus Empidonax; species Empidonax traillii. The sequence continues at coordinate 3,003,180 of NW_020955198.1, forward strand.
AGACTAGATAAGGGAGAGTAAAGCAATGCCACTGGTCCCCACTGCAGCATCAAGGTTAGGGTTGGTCCAGTGACAATAAAAGGAAAGCAATTATAACCACCAAACTGTTCATCAATACTAAATAAATGGTTCCCATGAGTTTCATTCAGTGTTGGATGTCATCCTGTTGTTCAAGCCAAAACTTGCTCTACACCAGTTTGGTCTAGAGAGTGCAAACCTCACATGTACCACAAGCTTCCTAATGTTTGTGGTGTAATCTGAGTATGAGTCGTACAGGCTAGGCCAACTTCAACCACATTTTTACTTTTGTAGAGAGAACATTGGATGATATAATGCTGGTAAAGATGGTTAAATGAGACCCTTTCAATTCTACTAAAGATATTAGGTATTTTTGTCCTTTTTTTTTTCTTTTTTTTTTTAATTATTTGTCTTTGAAACACTCACATGAATTTTATTCAGTTTTGCATAGAGAACCCCAGTGTGTTTGGTGTATATTTCAGAGACAGATGGTATCTTTATAAAAGAGAGTTTGTGCATAAAAGTATTGACGAGACAATCAAAACATCCCTTTAACTCAAAAGCACTTAAACAAAACTGGATGAAAATCAAAGTAACAAGTTCTTAGGAATGTGCAGGATACTAATGAGTATTATAGGTCAAAGAGCTAAGGGTACAGTCTCCCTGTGTTTGACAGGGTGTACCTGTCAAACACAGGTAGAGAATACTCCAAAGAAATAGCAGCACGATTTTCCAGGTTCCCAATACTGACTTGTGCACAAATATTGTAGTTATTGGGATCTAAATAGTGTCAAATTACTAAAATTTTTATTTTCAGACACATTAATCAAACTCTAATGCAGTACAAATGATGAAAGCTAAAAATAGCCTGCAAAATTCAGCAGTAGCAACCCCTGTGCCAGCAGAAATATGTGAGTGACATGGGGTGCTACTGTTGTGCAGTTCTGGAGATCAAACCGTGCTATGAAATCCTGCACTACATGAGAAAATGAGGCATGGCACACAAGAATTGTTATCCTTCACAAGCACCACAATTTTTATGGAAAACATTTCTTATAGAAAAGGACAAAATTGGCATGGGATATTTAGGGTTTTTTAAAATAAAAAAGTAAAATTTATATTTATGAAGAACCACTTTCTTTTTAGTTTTTAAAGATTTTTTTTTAATTGAGCATTTTCTCTGTATTAGTTATGAATCATTCCAGATTAAAGAATCAAAATTAATCTCCTCTTTCTTAAGCCCACACTACTTCAAATTTAAGTAAAACTCAAAGTCAGAAAGCCAGAGAGTGATGACTAACTCAGTGCATGCTTGTTATGGGCTCACCTACAGGCAGCTTAGGGTACTACATACTTAAGAGAACACCAAGAGTAAGAAAATAGTAATTCACATGATAAGGTAGTGTAGTTTGGGATAGTGGTGTCTCTGTTCTTTAACAGAACAGAATGTTCCCTTCAGTTTTGTGGTTTTGGACAGGATGGGGAGAGGTCATATGTCTCTGCCAGGCTTCACTTTGTTAAAACTTCAGCCTCTCCCAACGTCTCTGTTTTTTTACTGTGAAGGATAATTAGCCTTCAAACGACAACAACCCCATTACAGAAACAGCAAGCCTTCTTAGGGGAGACAAGAACAGCTCAAACCCTGCCAGGCAGAGAAAAGCATAGCTCAAGGTTTCTTTCCAGATTTCCCCTCCTACCCTGTGGCATCCTGCTGCTACCTCCAGCTTTAACCTCTCTGCCTTTCCCTCAAGAGGTTCAATTACTTTCATCTTTGCATTTACAGATCTTACAATGACCTGTCACAACATGAAATCCCAGCAGCAATAGCAAAGATGCTGATTTAGACTGGGGGTGGCTGAAAGCTCACTCCTTTTATTCTTCTTTCCAAATCCCATTGAAAAGAAGTTTTCAGAGAGAGGTAAGACCTCCTGGGCCTTCCCAAAATCCATCTGTCTGTAGGGGTCTGCTTCAGAGCAGTTCATCTGTATTTTACCTAGCATCTCATGATCATAAATGCTTTATGCAATAAATCATAGCAATGCTGCTACTGCTATCCTTGAACAAACCTTATGCTCAGGTATCAGAGAATTGTATTTAACTCCCTTGCAACTATGCAGCAAATGCAGCCGTCCCTGAGGTCTGAAGGTCTAAAATCTTGATGTTGATCTGAAATCTAAAATGTTGATATACACGGTCTGTGCTATTCCTATCACTCTTCAGTTATTTAAATCTTAATGGCCTAGTATTCACAGAGCCTCCCCAAGATAAACAGAAACTTATTTATGCTGGGTGGGGAGAGATGGCTGCAGAAGTCACCACAGAGTCTGTCTTTCTGTTTCTATTCATGCTGAACAAAACCCCCTGCACAGTTACACAGAGGAGTTATAGAAATACCTTCTTCTTCACTTTTCTCTACTGCAGCGTTACCTTGCAGAAAAAGTACTAGAGCTTTTGGCATGTACTGCCACTGGGTTGGGTTCATAGCCCAGCAAATGCTAAATTTAGGGTTGCAAAGTGCTTAGAATGTTTTGCATCCGAAGTATGGTGAGTGTTTAGATGAGATTTCTCAGTGCTGCAGTTAAGCACTTCATCCAAGAAAAGGGCATGGATCCATCCTAGTATTCCTTTAAGGAACTAGGATATATGAGAGCTGCTTGGTTAAAGGATTTTAAAGTACTGCAGCGTGCATGGACACAAACAAGAGAATAAAAGTAGGTGTCAGTGATGAGCTGCTAACACAAAGGGTGAAAACCCTGGTCTCCTCACTCCAGAAAAACTAGGTAGAAGGTGGGAAGGAAGGATAATCTTGTCATGTTTTCAGGGCACAGATCAGGTGAAAGGTGTAAAACCTGGAAATGCATTAATAGAAACAATTATGATACTGAATTTCTGGGAGAAAAAATCACTATGGTAATTTAAAATCATTATGAGTGAGTTCAGTTTTATTTACTTTGCTAAAAACCAATCTGCAAATAGAACTGAGTGGAATAGAAAATAAAAGTTTACAACAGGCCCATCAAAATAGGCCGTTTCAACTTTTTTTTTTTTTTTTTTTTAATCTGAAAATGCTTTTCATATAGGAATTTCATCTAGATTGACTAATTCCTGCTGAAAGTTTTTCTCCCACAGTCAGCAGCATTTCTTTTGAAAGCTAAAAATGTTTGGTGATAGAATTTCCATCTGTCTTTAAAACACCAAAAATCTTAAGGAGAAGAGCATCACATCAGTGCTGCTAGAAGTTGTGGTAATGTGCATAAAAGGGTTATTCTGTCTGGTCTGTCAAAACTGCTTAGTCTGAGTCCCCTGAGAAGTGCTGTGAATTAATCTTTGAAAAAAAAAAAAAAAGGCCACAAAGTACATGCCACATTCTGAGTTTCTGAGTTTCAGCTCCAGTTCTCTAGATTTTTCAGGACACATTAATTTCCACCAAAATACTTCTGAATTCTTCAAAATTGTACCTTGAGTAACCTGGCACGAAGGAAAGCCTCTATAGAACAATGCATGCAAGATGCCTATTTATTTCCTCCAAAGGCTGCTGAAATAAGTAAGAGGTTTTCTGTTGACTTCAATGGGCTCTGGAGCCAGCCTGTAGGGGGATGGCATACTTGCAAATGGTGGTGTTTGAAAGACTGGCAGAAAACTAAAATTTTCTAGAGGTATGCAAGAAGGGAGGTAATTTCATTGAGCAACTGAGTTATGAAACAGCAGCAGAGAGGTCTTGCTGATTTATAAGATGTAGATCTCTGTACTTTGTTGTGGGGACTCAGTTTTCTGCTGCCTATCAACTTACATAGTTCAATTTGCAAACAGGCAGACACACATGTAAGTTATTTTGGGCACGCTGCTATTCAATTTGCATAGTAAATAGAGCCTCAGATGTGCATGAAAAATTCCCTGGACAACTTCATGCAAGTTTTTTAAAACTTTGGTTCTGCCTTGAGACATGCAGGTCTCTTGAGTGTCATCTCAAGGAATGGATGAGATTTACAACATTCTTCTTACAGGTATTTGCTCAGAAGATAATATCCTAAGGTTATTTTGGAGCTTGCAAATCACTTCTTCAGCCTAAAGAATTTATTACATAAAATGTATGTAACTCCAGTGCAAATTTGGGGGAGATCTTCATGTCCAACACTAGAAGTTTTATTCCTGTATAAAAGTGCTTCATTCTATGGCACTGCTGTCCTTTCCATTAGTATATTTGAACAGCTGCTCATCCAGATTCCCCTTAATTCACTTAATTAGCGACCCCACCTCCTTGTCAAGACCTGGTTATTACATTCTGACTAATTCCTGTGGTTGCTGTTGGACAGAAGGTCTCAGATTTCCATAGTGTGGACGACACCATGAAGGAGAGGAGCCATCCTTTGATGCACTCTGAGCTGGACTGTCTTCTCCCCTGTTGTCCATCAACTACTGTTCCTGTAGCAATTTATATTGCTACTTAACTGGAAAAGAAACACAAGGAAAATATTTATTCTTCAGATGTTTTAAAGAAAAATTAGCTACCTGAGAACAAGCAGAAACCTGTCTCATAATGCAATATCCTTCGAAGATCAGAGACCTCATTTTAGTAACTTGTGCTACCTATGTTGATGTATGACAACCTGCCACTGGAAGAACTTCCAGCCTTCTACCACAAGGGAGCCAAATGGTGTTCTTGGAGCCAAGCTGGTTATGGTAATAATCTGCATGGCTCCTAGTAAATGAATCTTGCTCACATACCAGACAGTCAGCACAAGCAAGATGTACTGCAGATGAAAGGACTACGATGCCAACAATGATTATGGAACTTGGAAAAAGATGAAACAAATTTCAGACCCCTGTGTCACCTCCTTTTCCAGATACCTTGCTGGGATTATTCTCTTCGTTCTTCAGCTGTGAAATGAGGCCCACACTGCCTGCTTTCAGGGATTCAACTATATAGCACAATATCTTACTATCAGTGAATTTTCATTAAGACTGTCTAAATTTTCCTTTGCTCAGCTTGGTTTTAATAACCTTCTCTGTCGATTCCCTCTCCAACAGCTAGGTCTGCACTTCCTAGTTTTTCTAATATTTTCTTACAAATGCTTACATTAATAACGATTCTCTTTTAAACATATTTTCCTGTTTAGATATATTTACTGCCAGGAAATCTTAACTAGGTGGAATTTGAGGATGTTGGACATTTGTCCAGAATTTCTAGCTGTTCCATACATGTGCACGAGCACAAATGATCCAAACCATCCTATGTTTTAGAGTTCATTCCTGATTTTATCTATTTATAGCCTGGAAATCTCAGCTTGAAACCTGGGAGTCCTGTTCATTAGGCATAATCTCCCACACATAGTCTATCATTGTGTTGGTCCTCTCACTTGAGTAAGCAGCCCACATAAGATACAGTAGAACTGCTGTGGGATAGACAGCAATTCTGTAGTAAGCATAATAATTCCTTAAGGCAGAGCTATAGAAGAAGCCATTCTGTTGCCAGCAAGGAAGCCTGATCATTTATAGGCAGGAAAAAGGGATGGAGCTAATTTGGAGCGGGGAACTGTGAAGTATAGTATCTAGGAGAATCTGAGACAAATAGTATTTGCATCAATCTGCACATCTCTGCTTTAGGTGAATTCTTAGCAATAAGACCATTTAACAATTCATCTCTTTTATTACCCTATTTGTCATTCCCATTTTCCTTCTCCACTGAACTGATTCAAGTAAACGATAGCATCTGAAACGTGGGGAGAAAGCACAGCATCTGTCTGTAAAGTGACCTGCTTTTCTTTTCAAGCAACTCCTATGCCTTACCAAGGCTTCAGAGGTTCTCTGCTGGATAATGCAAAATGACACTAACTGGGCTATTTATATCACTGCAAAGTGAGTACATGATGGGATAATTAGCAATGTTATATCTACTGGAGTGAGCGATAACACTGTAACACATTTTTGTGTTAAGCAACACAAACAATAATACCTGCAGGTTAAACAGCACCTGAGCAGCTGATAGGCCTCCTGCACTTCTGTTTCCAGTGGGCAATACCTGCTGGTTTCACTCATGCATGAGACACAGCTGTAATGTAGGTTTTATTTCTTCTTGTTGTACTTGCCTTGTATGAAGGTAAATGATTTTTGCAAGCAAGCTTGCATTGAGTGAGTATGAGTATTTAAGACATTTTGTGAACAAGTAAGGTTGTGTAGATTTGTAGATTTGCTAAACAAAATATGACCTTTGGATGAAGAAGTCTGAGTAGCTGGCCAGCTGGTCTCACACTTCTGTCCCTGGATGGAGTCCAACAGCTTGTGCTGTGCTTTTGTTTACATATTACTTCAGAAATACGTAAGACAGCCAGTCTTGACCAATATCCATAAAAGTGTGACTGTGATCCATTCAGTCCACATCTAGGCAGACAGTTTATAGTTTTGCAGATGAGAGCCTGGATTTTTTTAAACTATTAGCCACAGGCACAGAGAGCAAAAACCAGCTATACTCTGATTCAATGTATTTCAGTGGTTAATCACATTCATTAAAAATGTTTAATATGAATTTGCTCAATTTCAATTAAATAAATTGTCTCCTATGCTTTTCTCTGCAAGATTAAAGGATGACTTTGTATATGCTGTTTTCTCCTGATGCGCTAATCATGGTTGTCTCAAGTCTTCTATGAGATAAGATCAAACTCACTCCCCATAAATATTTTTCTCCATCCCTTGAGCTATGTTTGTGGCTCCTCCCTAAACACCCTGTGGTTTTTCAACATCCTCTTTCAAATATCAACACCAGAACTGGACATGACATTCCACTACGCAGGAAATATGTCAGCACCAGGTGAGCAGTGCCAGAAAGGGAAAAAAAATGTTGTAGTGCTTGCCTGCTGATGCATCCAAGGAGAGTGTTTGTTCACCTATTATATTACCCTTGTAAAGTATGTTGAGTAGTTTTTTTTTTTATGAACTGTTAATATGTCACATGGATTACTATTATTTGGTTCCTCACTTGTTATCTTTACATCAGTAATATTGCATTTCACTTAATGAAATGCATTTCACTTAATGAAACTTTGCTAGATGGACAAAATTTTTAAAGCAAAATCTGTAACTGCCCTTACTGACCTCTATTCATCATGTCACTGATGAGGACTAATTCTATATTCACCTTCAGCAGATGTGATACCCCACAGGAAGGTGAACTAGGATCTCTGCAGCTCAGGCTTGTAACTCCCTGGTTCTAATTCAGAGCTGATAGATGTTTCAGTAAAAGACAAGAGAAGTCCTATTTAACGTTGCTAAAGAATGTCTTTATGACTGGGAAAAGAAACTGGAGAGTGACACGTGAAACTTTGACTGGTGAAACATTCTGATAATGTTCCCATGCTGTCAATTAGTGTGAAATATGCCACCTCCCTGACAAGAATTTATCCCATCTGCAGCCTGTAGCTGTTTTGTGTTAGCAGAGATTCCTGCTACCAATTAGTCTGGATTCTGTAACAAAGTCCATCTAAAATAAGTCTGTTATGTATCCATCAGTACTTTGCCTTGCAAATTATCCTAGTTCAGTCCAATGAGTTCTGACACAACAGCTTGTTATCTGGGGCAGAGAACAGCTTTACCACAAAGTGGAAATACCCATCGGTTAGTTTTTGTTTGTTTGTTTGTTTGTTTTTGTTGTTTGTTGTTTGTTTTTTGGGTTTTTTTTTGTATATATCAAAGCTACACATGAAGACAGTCCTGAAAACCCTCTAGTGATCTATAATAAAATGAAGATTAAAATGCTGTCTGTTGCATAGAAGGCATGGATTGCAGTGTTATCTTCTTGAATAAAGCTCCTGCTGCAAAACTAGCGTCTTGCTGACTGCATTGTGGAGAGAATAGATGCCAAGCTTTAAAAGAGTCATTTAACAAAAGTTGAGAGCAATATGAAAACCATGTAAAGAATGTAACTTTCCAGCTAATTTACTCTTTTTTTTGAGAGTTTCCCTTACACAGGATGGGTCAGGTTACTGTAGCTCTTTTAAGTAGCCACAACGAAGGTGAACAGGACTTCCAAGCGACAAAAGGACCACGAAGGAAGTTAATGGAAATAACTCTTGGTCATCTGTTCTGATGCAGAGAATACCAGGAGTCTACTGAGAAACTGTCAGGGACAGGTTCAGAACAAAGAAAAGAAAGTATTGTTTCACTAAATAAATAAAGCTGTGTAGCTTCTTGCTTCAGCATGTCTGAGACACAAAAAAGCATTATGTTAATTTAAAATATTACCCTATAAGTTAATGGAGGAAAAGGTTACAATATGAGAACACAACCTTCCTCTGATATGAGAAATCTCTAAATCATATCTATTCAGAGTATATTTTAGAGAAATTACACTGTAAGCTTCGTCTGCTATATTCTTCCCTTATGTGTCTGCAATCAGCAAATATCTGGAGATGAGGTACCAGGCTACATGGACCTTCTTTCTGTCCCAGTAAAGCTCTTTCATGTTACTCTTACCTTCTTGCAGAGCTACACACATTCCCCACAATACCAGTCAGCCTTTACTTGCTTCTGCAGGGATATCACTACAAGGAAGGTGAGAGAGATTTTTTGGCCTGAATCAACTAGAGACAAAATAAGTTGAAAGAAAAGCTCATCACACAGGGAACCATAGCATTCACTCGTCAGAAGTAATGGCTCTAACAGGAAAGAAACAAGGGCTGGACAAAATTCAGCTGATCACAGCAGGGTAACAACAGGAGAGCAGGGTAGAGTGGCACTGCCCAACAGACCAGAGTGTGTGAGCTGTGCCACATGAAAGTGTAGCTCGTGCCTCAAGGACAATTGTGCAATGCTGAGGTGTGACTGAGAAGTCTACTCCACACTGGCTGAGGGGAGCAGGTACAGAAAAGGAGGGTGCAAGAAATTGCGCTCCCTCTAAGTATCCAGGAAATAAACCTTACATAGTAAAGCCAAACAGAATTATACAGGAATATGGATTTGCTCTTTTAGTTCAAAATATCCTGTTCTCTAAGAAGAGCTATTTTTGTATGCTCTTCACTAAACATCGCTGTATTTTCACACTGGAGTTTTCCTCCTTCAAACTTTCTTCCATACTTCATCTTTGGCTAAAAATGCATTCTGAAACCCCCAGGGAAAATGATATTTTGCACCCCTCTAGTCAAATCAGAGGACTGGCCAAAAAACTTCTTTGTAAAATCTTTTTCCCAGCTGTGACTATTTACTAAATAAGAGAGGATTTTCTCCCTAGTGGAAGCCAGCTCAGAAATTTAACTACATCTAGTTGCTGTGTTAGATTGCAAACCCTAGGTGACTGGTAGGATTCATGATTCTTGGATAATAGCAATATTTTTGAGAATGAAGTCCAGGTGTGCAGCAATTGAGTCAGTGTCAGGGTGCAAGGGATGCTGGGAGTTCTGACTCATTGATAAAAGCTTTTGGTCATTGAAGCCTAAAATAGCTTTGGTAGAATATGAGTTTAGGTGAAATGAGTTTCAGGCACTTAATGGAAAAGTGCTATTGTCGACCTTAGTAGCAATGCATAAATAAAGTCTTTGATATTGACCTTACTAGGCAGTAAATATAGGCTTTCTGAGATACCTCAAAAACATAGATTTACCTTTCAAATGCACCTCTCTTCAAATTTCTG
>NW_020955198.1:3012884-3044865 GCF_003031625.1 Empidonax traillii
TGATCTTCTTGTCTGTGACTAACTCCAAGTTTTACCCTCCTTTCCTGACTGTGGTAACTCCTGGTTGCCATATGAACAGGATTAGCCATTCGAAGCATCATAGATCCAGCAGTCAATTCCCAGATCTCTGGGAATTCTGAGTCAGTGATCTATACTGTATGTGGCCTTTTAACACTATAAGGCAACTTAAATTTATTTGGATTTTTAAAATGTATTTTTCTAAATCAATTACTTTCTGGGAATTTTGATCAAAAGTAATTGCACTTATAAAATCCATTTCTTTTTCTCATCAGTTTCAATTTGCTGCCATTACCATAAGCTACTGCTTTTCCACAGAAAATGTGAACAATTGCCTTCTTAAGAGAAACTCTTCAGCTTACACTCAATGCAAGATCTTACACAAGAGGTGAAAAATCAATTAAAATTTTTTTTTTTGTCCCCCCAAAAGCTTATACTCTTGTGATGTAAAACTTTCAAAATTTTCCCCTTGATCTGAATATTCCTGTGAGGTAACTAACTTTAGGCAGGCCTATAATAGTAAAACATTGTCAGTAAGTCCCCCTTTTCAAATGAGAAGAAAAAGTTGTTTAAAGCATCTTCCATCTTTGAAAGCATTTTCCCCTTCATAAACCTTGAAGTGCTACAGCAAAGCTGGAGCTGTCTGCATGCAGCCTGTCTGTCACTTATGGAAAACTCAAATTTCATATATCAAGGGCTTGTGTGAAAATTGCTTCAAGTGTTAATTGCCCAAATGATTCAGCTTTATAAGAACCTCTCTTATGTACTGAAGTATGTCTCATAGCACGCTGAGTGCCAAGCTCCAATAGAGAGCCAGCTGTGTTCTGCTCCCAGATGTTTGAAGAAGATAATTCTTCCCCATCATTTCAGTCTCCCATCATAAAATCCTGAAAAATTTGTTTAATGAAGTCATTAATGCACAATAGCATATTTCTTCCTTTTTTTTCCTGTTAAAAAATTACTCTCCCTAGAATGTATGCAAGTTTGCCTTGGCTTATAATTACAGTAGCACATTGTCAGATTAACTGTGCTGAGGAGATAAAACAAAAGCCATCAGTTCTGCAAAATTAAGACTGTGCCAACATAATTTAGAAAGGATCAGAACCCTCTGCTTTCAAAGATGCTGTTTGTTTGCTGTGTTTAAGGTAATTTTAATTCTACAATTTATCTATTGCTACACGAATAGTTATTGGAAACCTAACAAAAAGTACACATAATCCTAAGTCTTGGATTCAAGCTTTTTCATAATTCTTCGTCATCTGGATCTCATTTTTCAACATGTTCATTGCTCCTTGACCAATTTACAATGCTGAGGGTTTTTTTTTTGTTTGAGTCAAAATAGCTACATTGAGGTGAAAGGACCTGTGTTAGCTTATAGCAGCTGCTTGTGTGCTGTGCCAAAACCCAGGATTCAATAACAAGAAAAAAGCTTTTTACAGGGAGATTCTGCTTGGACTTTGCCTGTCAGTGTGCAGGTGCAGAGAATTTCAAGGAGAGGTTTTCGGAGCTGTATGGTGATAAAATATTTGTGAGATCCACAGCTTGATCTTCGCAGTGAGTGACTAGCATCAATTCCTGCTGCTTTCTGACTCAGCTGTCAGAAGAGATTTCTTGTAGACTTTGTTGTAACTGAGGCTGAACAACCACAGACAGGTGCTGGGTTAATTCAGACTATCTCCGTGGCCTCTCTGCTCTTGAATACAAGTATATAGCTGTATTTACACAACACAGGTGCTAAGCAGTGTGAGTTCTCCCTTCACAGTTCCCAAGGTACAAGGAGAGAGTTAACTGCCTTCCCAGGGCCATGTGTTTGTGTGTTCACCCACCATCACAGCATTTCAAGATCCAAGGTTACTCTGGTTTTATTTCCTCTGATCCAGCTGCTGCTGTGAGTTCTGGACTTTGCCCATGGACTTCACATCTGTGGCCTCTTCCAGCTGTTGTTAAATTTATTGCAGAGTACATTTTTGCTGTTTCAATTACAGGTGATAAGACCCTTTAAAAAGTATTTTTGCAGTAGCTGATGGCCCTCACAAGTTTTCAGCAGATGCTGGTGTGGAGGGTATTGAGATCTGAAAGATATGAGAAAGCACAGCTCCTTGTGATAATGGTGGGATGAAGCAGCTGCTCTGTTACAGAACTTGTATCTCTACCAAATGATCCATTCAAAATTAGGACATAGACAACTGGGGATACAAATAATTCTCTGATTTGTTCAAAATGGTGTTAATGAGTATGGTGGTGAAAAGCTTAAATTTCTGTATATGGGCTTAATATTAGACCTTAAGAAATATGATATGTGTTGCTATCTTGTCCTGTTAGCTGGAATACGAAATCCTGTGGTACGCAAGTTGTATCAACAAAGTGATATGCAATCAGAGTATGTTGTTCAGAGCAAAGATGTGAGATGTATTGCTGTTTCACTCCCTATCCTCAAGAACTTGGAAAACATGGGCAGGCACAGTCTGATACTGACCATCTCACAAGGTATGGAGGTCTTTTTATCTCCACTTTTTAAAATTAAGGTGTTGCTTATAGATAGAAATATCGTTTGGATTAGACTAGTTTAGCAGCCCTAGCAGCCACTGACATGGAATAGGAATGGGCATGTGTATGTTCTATCTTGATGTTCTGCATTCAAGCAGCTGGAGCAGAAGGCTATATATCTTTGGAGGGGTCATTTTATTTTACTCCTAACAGGAATTTCATCAGCTAAGCTGCTAAATAAAAATGCAAAAAAACAACCAATCAACCAACAAACAAGACCCATATCCTCCCCCCTCCTACTTTATTAGAGTCCCAGGGCAAATCAAGGCACGCTCAGAGGCCTTCCTTAAAAAACTAACGGAGTCTCTCATTCCTGATTTTTGTTTATTGTAGACCCTGTTGTTTTTTTGGCTGAGAATGCCAGCTTGAGAGAGATACAGGTTAGATATACAATCTTAAGAAACTGTATAGCATTTTCTCAGGGGTTTAATTTGCCATAATAATACCAATAAAACCAAACAGAGCCCTTGGAAGATGGAAACTTCTGCCTAGCCTCAGAGATAGGCAATGAATGATTATATATATTTTCTCAGCTCCATCTTACTACAATGCACATAGAGAGAGAGAGAGCAAGACCTGGGAAGACACTGCACAAGAAAAATGTTTATTAGCTAAAATGACAAAAACACATTCCATGAATGCTCCTGCAGAGGGAAGATGAAAAAAATATTACTTTGTGTTTCTGCAGTGTTATCAAATTTTACTATACAACACCAAACTACTGAAGAATAATAGTTTTAGTGAATAATGAATGGCCTTTCACTCATCTGTTTGATTAAAAATACTTTTTCTTCAGACTGACTTTTCATTTACTCTTCATACTAGAGAAGAGACAATTATAAGGCATTCTGGGATCTTTTTTTTTCCAAAAATAATTCAACTTTGGCTAAGAAATTGGTTTATAAAAAAGCTGTCATTTGATCCATGTTAGAACAATATTGTGGTAATGTTTTCTTTAAATCATCAATGTCCCTATGCTTTGGGGAGGGAGGCTGAGTGACCTTCTCTCATAACTGTTCCACTACCTTCCTTACCAAAATGCGTGACTGACTCGGGTTTGCCAAAACTTTTTAGTCGATTTTTTTTTATATGGGAAAACACACCACCACAACCAAACTAAGAACAATCCTCTCTCCCCCCTGCAATTGGATCTATGAAAACATCAGCCAGAGTCTAATAAGAAACTTCCCAATCCTACAACAGGAGAGGATGAAAGCTGGACTTGAGAGCTGCAGAAAAAGAAAAAAATGGGAACAGGCTTTCAAGGTCCATGTAACTTAGACCACCAAGTGGGGCAAGGAGTAAGCTGATTTGGTAGGGGAGATAAGGTTTAAAGTAATCTGATTTGGAACTATTTGCTCTTATTCTTGTGCCTGTAATCCATTTTTCATTGCAGTCAGTGAAGCCGCAGAGACGAGGGATCTGGTTAAACTTAAACACAGCTGCCAGATGTTTTTTGCAGGGAAGAAGGGGAGAGAGGTATTGTATGTGAAGACTAAGAAAAATATTCTTTAGGGGTTTCTGGCAAGTGTTCAGCATCTTGCTGTTCAGGGAATCAGCTTGTTCCTGATTCTGTGCTCTGCCTTCCATTTTTCATTTTGCTTTTTGGCGTCCTGGTGTCAGAAGCATCATTCATGTCATGCATGAAGAAAGACTGAAAGAGTTCTGAGCTTCCTTCATGGAACAACAGTCTTTATCCCTTAACCAGAAAACTGAGAGGTGTAATAATATCTGATTCTTCAACTTTTGTTCTGGTAGGCAAGTTGGGCTGCTGCTGAACAGGAGGGAATTTAGATATTTGAGCTCTGTAGAAGAAATTCTGAGCACAAGGCTCTGTTTATGCAGAACATTACAGGAATATGGGAAAAGGTATGGCGAGCCTGGAGGGTCACACATGCATTTGTGAAACAAAAACTTATGAATGGAGAAGAAAGCAAAAACTGACAGTAAAGAATGGCAGAAAGTGTAATTTAATCGAAATACAATATAAAATCTTATTTATGTTAAATATGCCTTACAACAGGCTTTATTAAAATGTTATTGATCACTCCATTAGGTGTTATAATGAATAAAGATGATTGTTCACAGTAACTAAGAATGTGGTGTTGAGTTGCATTTTATTAACATATCCATATGTCACATTGAAAAGTGTTTCCAAGTGAATTTGCTAGCAATCCCTCAGGGAGATTAAATACTTTCTTTTCAAGATACTGGAAACTGAGTGACCGCTCAAGTCTTCCTGATCATTAATCAAGCACCAGAAATTAGGAAACATCTCTCTGTATATATATATACATAGATAGATAGATAGATAGATGGATAGATAGATAGTGGTTGCAAAAGGTTTAGGTGTTATACTTTGTTTTTTAAAGCTGAGATAGAAATGCTAATCAAGATCATTGTTGAGAACTAGTTTTTTCACTGCAAGGTCTGGACCTTTTCTCAGTGTAGTCAAAATATGCTGTAAAATATGTTTTAGTTTCAGCACCAATGATAGAAGAGATATGAAGTGAATCATATGTACATAAGATGATGCACTTAATGCTGAAAACTCTTAATTACATGTACTTCCCCTTATTTGGCAATTTTTCCTTTACTTAGCGCTTTGTTTCTGCTGTAAGCTGTCTACTACTGACCATCAATAAAGGATGAATTTGCTCTGAACATACTTTAATTATTTCTTGGCGAATAGCCTATGACCAATCTCAGTGGAGTTGCTTGCCATGCAGTGTCACTGGTAACAGTAAAATGCATCACAGATTTGAGCTGCTGATGCTCCAATAATCCTGTTGTCTTATGTGGTATTAAGTCAAGGTCAAATTTCCGTGATGTGCTGGTGGAGGATCAGTGCAGAGTCCTCAGTAGTCTTACCTCTCAGCTTACCATCTCTGCACAAACATTGCTGAGGAACCATTTGGGTGGTGCTGACCTCTAAACAGTCCTACACATCAAAGTCCTATGGCACATGAAAGGCCCATTGGAATAGCCCTTCTTATCACAGCTTCTCTGAAGATACTAAAACTTAGATGATCCACTGTCCTTCAGGTTTTCACCAGTTTGAGGCATCATTTTGACCTGATAACATACAAGTTGAAGACCTTTTCCCAGTGACAGCAGTGATCTTTGAAAGAAGGGGTGGCAGCGGCAAGATTGTTAATGGCTGGAATTCATGATCCCTTAATGATTCTATGATTCTACTACAATACCTCTTATACTAGGCATACCCTCTAAGCACTCTTTAACTAGGGATATATAAAGATAAAAGAGAAATTGTATGGAAAGCATGAAGAACAAAGTAGAGTTATTCACAGTTGGAAACAATTGTGTGGAAGGTAGGTCATTCAACAGTAAATAACCATTAGGGATTTATAATCTGACCAGAATTTTTAAGAATAGATAATAGAGTAATGCACAGGTTCACACTGGCATCCACAGGTTAATGTTACTTCAGAGATAATTATTGTTTGATTTCTCATTTAAAGATTCACTCCTTCTTAGATCTATCAAAAGCTTCTCTTGCTTTTTTAATGCAAACCCCAGCAGTATATCTTTTAATGTTTGTGTGTTCTGTAAAGAAACATTCTTGCCCACTATTCCTTTTTGATCTACATTTCTATGAAAACAACATAATTGGCAATTCTAAAAGTTCATGGTATTTTCAAGACAAGAAAAATAAGAGTCTTTTAAATGCTGAAAATTACAACTTTAATTATAAAGTTTATTACTTTCTTCATATTTTACCTTTTTTTTTTCTTTTTTTCCGCACACTCCATTTAAAATATAGTAGATTTACACCATCAGTGTATTAATAGCTTTGGTAAATACAAACATTATAATCAGCTTTAACATAAAGTCAGCATTAAGCTTTGAAAGCTC
This sequence comes from Empidonax traillii, assembly GCF_003031625.1. NCBI lineage: Eukaryota > Metazoa > Chordata > Aves > Passeriformes > Tyrannidae > Empidonax > Empidonax traillii. The sequence goes on from NW_020955198.1 coordinate 3,019,326, forward strand.
TTTTTTTCTATTCTTGTCATAGCAATGCTGCAATTCAAATAGACTTCAGTACAAGATATCAGATATTTTCCATACATACAGTTTGAAACAACAGAAAAATATGTGAAGACAAGAAGTTATGCTGAAAGATCAGCACTTATAAAGATTGTACTCTATTTTAGTATGTTTCTTTCTGACATGGGTGGGAATATGTTTTTTTTTTCAGGAAAGATAAATATAGTCAGTGAAATTTGTGTTCCACTGAGTTCAGTGAGACTTTGCCCCAACCACAGAGGCAACAGTCATGTAGAATAAGGATTCCTTATTTTCAGTCACTGACAAACTACTGTCTTGAACTAGAGAAAGATCTCTAGTGCTACAAATATTTAATTTCTTTGTAACATGGTTGGAATTTTTGCTCACCATCTATGTTGTTCTTTGATAGCATTATGTTCCTTCATTAACTGCCTGAATTTCCAGACCGCAGATGTGCGTTCATTGCTTGTTCAGGGATTCTTTAGTTTTCTATCCTGAATGAACTGCTGCTGTGAGGCTTCTGCATTTTCTAAACATATATTTCATTTTGTGCAAAGAACTTAGAGGTTTTAGAAAATGAAATAGACAGCTCTTAATGCATTTAATGTGAGTATTCTTTTGGTGTGTATTTACCAGCATTTTTTGATTAGACTTGCATATGCAAGGAATCTAAATGTCTCATGTAATTCAAAGAAATTTGTTATCACCAGTTACCTTCAGCAAATACACTTTGATTTCTCTAAACAGGAACATCTATTTCGTCTGATGAAAAACTGCTCTCCACCTATATTGAGATCTGATTACCTTCTCCTGCTCTGTATTTTTTACTGTTTTACATCTTGTTTCAGTGTTTCCTCTGTCCTGTGAGGGATTCTTGCAGGCTTTAGCTAATGGTGCTGTCCTGCTTATCCTGGAGCTATAAATGTTTCAGCACCTTGTCTGCATTCCTTGCTGAAAGAACACAGTCCTTTCTACTTCCCTGTCCTGATGTTCCCCAGTGATCCCTAGGTTTGATTTAAGAGAAAAATTGATGTTAGTGTTCTGAGAAATCCTATGGTCCTATATTTAATAGTATCCCAAAGTGATTTGGTCCTGTTCTAAAAAGAAAAAAATTTTTATATATATATATATATATATATATATATAAATATATATATATATAAAATTACTTTGACTAGTGGGTGATTAAATTCTCCTCAGGACTGTATTAATGGGCAATGGTTCATTGGACCTCAGGAAAACCTGGAATGATAGAGGCCAAGACCCAGAAAAAAAATGCATACTGTGTCCGCTAACGTGTGGTCAGACACACATTCGGGATCGACTTCTTTTAGGCAGAATTACTCTGCTGAGCTCTAATGCTGCTTCAGGGGCTGAGATGGGCAACCAGTCATTTTTGTACAGGGGAGAACTGTCAGTTATGCTCAAAAAATTAGGAGAAATAGAGTTCCAGATGTTAAGGCAGAATGTCAGAATATTGAATCTGTGAAAATTGGTTTCAAAGCTTGACAAGAAGAAATGAATTAAAAAGAAATTAATTTCCCTTTGCAAGCAATTACTTTTTTCAGTGAGAGAATTTGAAAGCTCCGTGGACCCACTCTTCAAGCTCACCAATGCAATCGGAAATACTGTGTTTAATTCTTGTCATTTCCAAATATCTTCAAAAAAGTCCTGTGTTCCTACAGGATCATATTTATCTTCTCTGTTCCAACTTCAGCAAATATTGGTCATTTTGGTACACTGCTTTCCTGTACATCATTGATAAATGACTTATACTTCTAAACATGGACCTCTCACTTCCTATGCAAAGTGAGATTCAACAAGCTTTCATAGGGCAGAAAGGCACCAGGACAAATTCAAGTGACTTGAGGGATCATCATACTACTCCCTTGTTTAATAAACACTGGAGATTTATAGCACTAAATTTAACAACTATAGAGCTTGCAGTGTTGTTTTTTCACCCATTTTCTGTAAAACTGTAACATATGTGATCACTCTCTAAATCAGTCTAGGTCAGGTTTGTCAGGCTTGCTCAAATTTTACACAGCATTGGCAATCTGAAGACAAAATCTTTTGAAAATTGGTTCTTGGTTAGCAGAGAGGGATAGAGCATCTTAATTGATAAAAATGGATAAATAAATGCATAAGTAATTGGCTGATCCTTTGCCATAGAGAAGGCAGTGAGGATCCAGATGGGTTTCTGGGGGACTGCAAGCAAGAACTGCTGTCACAGCTGAGGAGACAGGGCACCAGATAGCTGCAGGGCAACAGGCCACAGCAGTGGAGGGACCTGGGATAAAAGCATGTGGGGGAAGAAGAATCTGTTTCATTAATTTTCTTATGCAGGAAGCAAATTGTAAAAATCACTTAATCATCAGTGATGAAAAGCGATGGCTGCCAACTGAGATGTCTCAACATTGTACAAAATGTTTGTTTTAGCACAGCATGCTGCTTGCAGAAGGATGTTTGGCTAATTAGTCTTAAAAGTTATAGGAAGTTTTTAATACACTCTTTTTACAACTAAAGTGAGTGACTCAAGACAGTAGAGTTATTATATGAGTAAAAAGCAGCAGGATGAGGCCATTAGAGTCTGCCAGTCATCAGATATTATGAGCTTTCTTCATTACAAAGCAAAATTTTTCATGAAGAAAACAAATAAACAGAAAATCTCCATACATCATCTCTTGTCTCTGTTCAGTATGCTTGAGTAATTTTTAAATATACAAAGCCCTAGGGCCCAGAAGGACCTTGTAAAAAAATAAACTCACTGAAACCATAGCTCTTGCCAGAGTTACTGCTGTAGAACTATTCAAAGTGGCTCGTTACTGTTCCTGTATGCTTGGACTGTTTGTCATGCCCAGATAAAAAGGGAAAGTGGGATAAAGAGTGTTAATCAAGAAGAGATATAGTCAAAGACCAGAAGTTGCATTTGATTCAGATTTAGGGGAAGAAATAACACAAAGTTGGGTGTTGACTGATTTGGTAAGAATTGGCTGTGGTTCACTGACCTCATGTCGTACCACCACAAAATCTGGTCTCTATAATTTCAATGTGGCAGTTTGTTTAAGTCTACCTCATAATTAAAAAACTCACACCCACACCAAAAGAGGCACTAAGTCAGGTTCTCCTGTGTATCAGGTATGACACAGTTGTTTAATAAAAATCAGCAGGCTCAAGTGGCAAAAGCCAGAATTTCATGACTGGGGAAACAAGCAGGAATTTATTTCCTATGTCCCTCACACCTTCCTTTAAAGTCAAAGTTCTTTAACAGCTGTGGTAACATTACATGGTTCTGAGTATATAAAAGGGGACAAAAGCCTGTTAGTCCTCTGTAGGTCCTGCTAGTGCTGGAGGAAGGTTCTTTGGTGGTCCCATACCTCATGTGGGAGATGCAGCAGAGCTCAAGCCATCCCAACCATCCTCTTCTTAGAGGAAATATTTACATTTTTATTGAACTGGAGGGTCAGGGATCTTCAGTTTTAAAAATTCAGTCTTACAGATAAAATTAATTCTAAGAACAATTCAGAGTCCATCCTCTCTAGGTACTGAGTAAAGATTGAGATTATGATTGAAAGACAAAAACATTTGGTTTTTCTTCACTTGGGTCCTCAGAGTCTTTTCTTGTTCAGATCTGTCCTACAGCATTTTTATGACCAATGTCAGTAATGAACACTGGAGTCCAGGAGCTTTCCAAGCTTTGGTGCCAAGAAATGAGCACAAGTAATCTGCAACGTCTTGAAAGCACAGATGTAGATCACTTCATATATGTGTACACACATATATAGATCCAAACACAGGAAAAAAAATATATCAAGTTGAGCAGAGCTCATCATCATCTTATTTGTTATCTTGTATTTCTTCTCCTCTATTTTCAGTAGTCCAGGGCACCATCGCAGCTGTGGATGAGCAGGTGCAGAGAACAATTTTCCTATTTATGGAGTTAATTGTGGGTTTCACTTAGGAAGACAACTTACTGGATAGAGAAACTCATCACCATTGATTCTTAGGTGAGGAATAAGATCTTTTCATGTGACCACCATGACTGGTATATTTATTTATTTATAATAAAGCATCAATGGTCAGTGTAATTCTCTTGTCTAGCACAATGCAAGGAATATACAGAAGCCATACAGAGGGAGAAATCAGTGGGACACAGACGAAAAAGTTTTGTTATAGTGGTAGTCATATGGTTGAATTTCTTGAACACTTATTGGTATCTGCACTAGAACTGAATTCCTCTCCCTGCAAAAATCCAAAATCCTGTTGGTGGGCATTCAAGAGAATTTTCAAATGTAAAATAAATAAATAAATACTCAGGCAAAAATATCTTATATGAAAAAATGTAGCTGAGCTCCATTGTCTCAAAAGGTCTGCTCAAACCAGGAGGCTTTACCTTTTAATATCTGTGCACGTGTGCAGAGAACCTACCAACTAATTGGAATCATATTTTTAAGTCTACTGACTATTATATACTACCTTGTAAATTCCAACACTTTGCAGCTCTCAAGCTGCCGTGCAGAGAAAGCCAGAAATAAATCCTTCATATTTACCTTTTCCATGTTTTCCAGCGGTTTTATTTCTTTGAAGTGTCTTTGATTTTTATATATATAAAATTCAAAAATTTTAAAAAATTCCCAGTGTAAATCCCAAAACAAATAAACAAACAAAACAAACTCCCCTGGGCAAATAAAATTGCACATTTAAGGGGGTGGGTGGAGAGATCTGGGCTACAGGTTTATTTTTTGTTCCAGCTACATCAGCTTTATCTAGTTTAATGTTTGTTTTGTTACCATTTGAAATTCAGTTTCAGGTAGTTCTGTATCATATCAGCATAGGATGCATCATTAACTCTAAGAGGATGTTTTCCTTTGGCATCTGCTATTTTCACCAAATGTCAAGGCTTGACATTTGCTATCTTTATCTGGTTTTGGTATATCACTCATACTGAGATTTTGTTTCTTCTTATCTGTTATTGATTTCAGCTGTTACCAGCTGTGTTGCTAATAAAATCAACAGGCAAGTATCTGGCATTTAGAGTTTTTCACTGGTATGGGAAAAGAAACAACCCAGTGACAAAAAAAGCAAAGAGATATTTTTCAATTAGGATGCTTGCCTGTATCCTCCTATTATCCATCTCTTAGCACTTCTGTTGATGTAACATTTCTCACTGATTCCCTTGGGGAAGCCTCCATGGAAATCCTTGCCTCTCAGATGAAATATTCCTTTTTGCTCTCATCCACTGCTTCCTGGAGAGCAGGGTCATTTTTCAAAGCAGCATCTGCGCTTTCGGCAAACTCAGTTCCTTTTGCCTCATTGGTGTGGTAGGTGCCCTTATGCCTGTACATGTACCGAACCATCACCACCAGCAGGCAAATGAGGACAAATACCACTGCAGCAATCACACCTAGAGGAAAGAGATCCGTTAAATGTGTCACCGGTAATAAAATACGAGAAGTATCTCACAGCTGGACATCACAGCTTGGATTGCTTCACAGGAAAAAGCCTGTGTATCATAAGAATACAGGACAAAATCTCACTAGCTTTCTTTCAAATCAATTTGGTTGAGCACATGGGAGCTGAAAGTTCATTACAAAATGAGGAGAAATAAGAGAACATAAAGGAAAACCAATAGGTTTCTTTCATCCTTCTGGTAATATATACTGCAGGGAGGAGCGAGAGGGGTTGGGGGGTGGTGGTGGAGTTGCAGATAACCTGACCCTGGTTTCTCATGTATCCTCAGTTTTAGGAGATGTTCAGGGCACTGAGTATTTCTGAGGAGACATGGAACAAATAGTAGGAGCTGTGTGGCTGGTACTGCCCTGTATTTGAAAGCTGCAATTTCATGCTGTGCTCTAATTAAAAGAGTCTGATTCTAAGGAATGTACAAGTGACACCTGGGAGAAGGAGGGGATTCTGGGTACATCTTTCCTGTCTCCTGGACTAAGGCTAATTACAGCAATGTGTTTAGTGGACAAAAGTTTCTAGAGGTAACCCATATGTACATAGGACTAAATGGTGAATGGTGAAGCAACCCTAGCTAAGAAAAGTAAATCAAGATCCTTCTCTACTGTGAAAGGTAAAACTCCATAAAAGAGAGGCATCCCTGACAGGTCCATTGTTAAAAACCCTACAAACTCTATTCCCTTCCTCCTAGATCAAATTCTTTGCTTAAAAATCCTGAAATTAAATGTAGTATTTTGAAGTTTATTCAAATTGTGTGGCTTTTATAATTTTTAAACACTTTTTTTGCATGCATCCAGGATGTGCTTATAAACACTTCAGCTGTGATTCTGTACATGATACTGAGCTGATTCTATGTTCATGACTCCTGGAGTAAACCAAACATCAAAAAAATACACAATAAGAAGAATCAGAACAGGACATTCCTAAGGCTTCCTCTGCTGTCAGTGGAGTGTGTGTGTGTGTGTGTGTGTGTGTGTGTATGTGTGTGTGTGTGTGTGCAGTCATTCCTCTTCTAGAATGGAGCACCCTCATTTTGTCAGATGAATTACTCCCTGGAAATGCCTACTACTCTGCAGAGACAATGAAGGGTAGGTAGACAGTATCTCTTTCTGTATCCTATATTCAAGATATGTGGCAGGAGCTTCATATTTATCAGCATCTGTAAACTGAGTGGGCATACCCTATTGGCATAAAAACATGGGAATAGACAGAATGTTAGCAGGGTAAATAAAGATTACAACTCTGCCTTAAAATATATGCCTTAATGTTATCCCTCAGATTTCATGGTGTCTGGTTCTGAAAACTGAAGTTACTGCTAGCAGAAATGAAATTGTTTATACAAAGAATTTTGGGTTTACAATAATATCATTGTTGCAGTGTGGGCTTCATCAGTTTTTAGGACCTCACTGCTATCCCTTGACACAAGAGGCTCTAATTGGCTTTAGATGTAGCACAATATTAATAAGCCTAAGGGACTAGGTACAAATCAATTTACCTGCTACTTGTTCATAGAAAGCTGAAATTAAAGTTACCAGAGATGGGACCTGAGGGAAATATAGCAGAACCTCACCAATTTGCACTAATGATTGGTATAGCCCCTTGTGAATGACTGAAATTAGTGTGTTAGCATGGAAATGAACAAACACAATAAAAATAAAAAGACGGGTTCTCTCCATGACCATAGCCTTGTTCATTTATTCTGACAACTGTATTTAGTTTAAATGCGTGAGAGAACTTTAACGGAACACCAGGAAATATACTGTGGTGAATTCTGTAATAATAAAGGGTCAGCTGGTATGAGCTAAGGTTGCTCAGATCAAAGGTGCTACATCAGTTCTGTATTTAAGAACAGGCTTGGCCCAGTGAATAATGAAGGATATCAGAGACTGACTTTGCTGTTGGACTGTTTGGCATTTTGTCCTAAAAAAGAGAATGGATAGGAGTGGTACTGCTCAGTATATGGTTTATGTTCATTATCTCATCTTGTTATCTTGCCAATAGCCCCTCTGGGAGCAGATTTCCCACCGGTCTAATTAACTCTAATTGGGCCACTCCTGTTGTCTTGTCAGCAAAGTAGGGGTTTTGCAAAATGCAACCAACCTGCTGTTTTAATTCTTACAGTGCTGCTTAGTGTGGTCTGTTACTTACCTCCAATAACAGCCACATCTGCTCCAGCTGTGGGGCTCTCGACATCTCCATCTATAAATAGAATAGAACATTCAGAAGTTAATTAAAAAAAAAGAAATTGAATCATATGTAGCAGCAGTGGCTGCAGTGATAGTGCTGTATTATTTTAACCTGTGAAACTCAGAACTTAAACAAGATCTCTAGTTAGCAAAAGACATTTATGAAATTTCACATTAGAGTTAGCTGTACTGTAAGAGTTTTCTGTCACCATTACACTGGAAAATAAATAGCTAGCACATTATGCAAACCATCATGGCCCTCAGGGAAACACCTACTGTTTATTATGAGCACTTACCTGTAACATCCTCCAGTGAATGATTAAATTAAGAGCATTTAGGCACTGTGATTCCTCTCAGAAAGGCAGTTTTGGGGAAAAAATATTGATGTCTATTCATTTTCCCATTTAAGGCTCTACAGACTATGGTCTGGATCTTGATTTGATTCATATTAATCTGACTGTATTGATTTCAATTAGTATTTATTTATCTGCAATATCCTGTTTTTAAACTTACCATTTGTTTTCTTTTGAGCTTATATTTGGAATCAAGGCAAGCCTGTTATGTGTGTGGTATAAAACAGTCCCCACTTAGAGTACGTCTGAACTCAATGGTGATAAATCAAATTATGATCTTTACTGGATTATAATTTATAAAAAAACCCCCAAAATTTATAATTTAAATGCAAAAGAGAAGTACCTGACCATGTCTATTTGAGAGGTAAGAAACTGGTCTGAAATGTAAGCTTCTGCAAGAGCAGATAGAATTTGAATTACTCCTAATTATAGCACTTACTAAGAATACCCAAAACATCTAAAAAGCTGAAGCTTTTTAAAGGGGGGGATATTTCTCTCCTTATTGTTTGATATAGACCTTAAGTAAAAGTAAAAATATACAGACAAGCATTTCTTCACCAACTTAATTAATCAGGGTACAATTTGGAATTGTTTTCTGCGCCTTATTTCATGCCACTAGTATCAGCCCATGTAGTCCTGGAGTTTTTCTACTCTAGGTTTATGACTGGACTCTAATTTCTTTGTTTAGTTTTGTACCATTTATATAATTCTACATGATACTGGTTTTCAAACAAGACAAATAACTTTATGTGAGAATTCCTTTTTATTTCTCTTTGGTAAATGCAGTAGATAGAAAAGGTAAAAATCTAATTCCAAATCCTTCTATAAACTCATCAGTAGTACTATGGCTGATATTTGGCTCTCATTTTGCTAAATCTGTATAAATGATTCAGATTAAGATAATATTAACAGTTTTCTCCTTGCTCATGACCAGACTCTAATATCAGTTTGCAACAGAGGAGAGCTGAGATTCAACGGGTCCACCTCTTCTCGAACATGGGAGAAGCTTTTTCTAAAAAACAGGAGTTCTTTTCTCTCCCCTGAAGATCCTTCCCACACTTTCTTCCATCTATACATTGATGGAAAGATTGAGCATGCCTTGTGTAATTTAAAAACTCTAATTATGTCTATGTCCATTCAAAACCCATGTGCCTCAGAAGAGATTAGTTGCCTCAAGATCATACTGCTCTGTATTTCTTTACACATCAAATATATGCTGCATGCCAAAAAACCAGGCTCCTCTACAGCAATCAAATACTTGAAGCTGTGAATTCTAAAGTGCTTCCCTAGCTACACAACCTGCTTACAAACATTAATTCCAGGTCAAATTAGTAGCCCTTAATTTATAAAAAGGTTTATGAGTAACTCTCTGCTTTTACATGGCATTCCCAGGTTCCTCTCAGACTCAGATAACAAGCAAGTGCCTTATCTCTAGTACTTTCTACCACAGTGCTTTTTGATAATGGATTACGGTATAATCACTTTGCAGAAAAGTTTTCATTTCCAAACTGTGCTTTTTAAGTTTGCGAAAGAGTTCTGGACTCATCTTAAGCTGTTGCTTAGCTGGCACTGATCTGTTAACCTCACAATGCTGTGCCATTCAGCAACCTGCTAACGCTGTGATGTGGCGTCACTCAACACAGTTCTCATTTTACTGCAAGCACGAGGCTCTGACTACTCCTTTGTGTGTCCACTTTTGACCACAAAGAAGTCTTGCTGTTCTCCCAGACATCCTTCCACTGCATCATCCAGAGTGCCAGAACATTGCAACTACCACCGATGCCCAGACGTTTCCAAGGTCTGCTCCCCAGATGGAGAAGGAAAAGACACCCTTAATCCCTGTCTCTGAAATTTCACTTTGTCCAGAAATAACTATGTGATTCATGGTAGTATCACAATATTGATAAGCAAGGGTGAAAAGTATCAGTGTTGTTCAAGATTCAGGCAGCATCACCCTTCATGAAACATGACTGAGGAACATGCAAGGCATGTGTGATGAAATGAGAATCTCTTCCTCAAGCAGAGTAAGACAGCAGTCGCTGTCCAGAGGGAATCCATGGCTGGCCAGGAACCTCAGCATGGTCTCTCTAAACTCAATCCATGTAAGAAACACGCTGCATTATTATAGGACTGAATCTTCACTTTCTGAGGTAGAAAAGATATCAAACATACCGATGGAATTTTTAGCTCAACAATAGCTTTGGCCTTGTACCTTCTTTATTCTGCTCTTCTTCCTATGCAGAGTGCTCAGAGGTCTGTGTTTCAATTGCTGCTCTTGCACCTGTTCTGATTATTTTCCTTTATTTCAAGGACATCTTTTGTGTTATCTGCTGCTAAATTGTCCTTGCAAAGCTTCCTCTCACTGTTATGCTGGCCCTTGTCCAGCTACAATCTGGTCCTGAAAGTGTTTGGACAGTATTGTTATTTACTGCCACTGGTTACCATGACACAGAGAAATCAAAAAAATGTGGAAAAACTTGTTTTTCATAAAATTTCTGGCCATCAGAATGAGTTGACTAAATCAAGAATAGAATATACAAATCAAATTGTTTGTTGTTAGAAAATATGTTTCTAAAAGTAAGAATGAAGGGAAAGAAATGCTTTTGTGTCATGACCTGAAATTCATCAAATTCCAGTTCTGCCCATAAACTTACAGATAAGGAATTTTTGCAATAGACCAATAGTTGCTACCTGTCTAATTCTCATCAATCACATCCTGTTGAGAAGGCAGGAGTCTCTGAAAGTCCCAGGAATAGGCTTGACTTAAATACTGGAGATTTCTGTCTTTTTGCTTCAAAGGTGAAAACCTGCACAACTACCTTGTATGTTAAGGTAGCCAGTGGTGAATTTTTCCTATTAAATTTGTTGGCAAGTTTGTTAAACTGTCTCTTCTGGGTTCAGATTTCCAACCAAACTTATTTTTATGAATTTTGGTGGCTTTCCCCCCCTATTTTAAACCTATCCTGTTTCATTTTGGTTGAGGAGCACTTGTTTGAAGGAGACAGGTCCAGCACTTGTTTGAGGTTCAGTGCTCTCCTAGTTACACTATGCACTTCTTTGGCAGTTGTAATAGTTTATTTTGTTCTATGAATTGCAAATTCGAACCACTAAAAGCCATAAATCACTTTCTGTTCAAAAATTCCGACACTGGTCCTTAAAATAATTTTTTTTCTTCATTTACAATTACTTTTATATCTGAGCTTCATTTAAGTAGTACTTTCAAGCCTTTCTTTGCAATGACAAAATGTGCTTTGGAGATGAAAACTGAGACTTTACATGATTTTGTGACACCAGGAAACAGGTCTTTAAGGAAAACATGAAGTATTATGAGAATCCTGATGAAGTTATAAAACTTTTCAGTGAGCTACTTCAGGGGCCAGACCATGTTGAGGCATTCAAACTGATCAACCATTCAACTTACATGGTGATGGGCATTCATGGAAAGGGGTATGTTCATTCCTTAAATACTTTCTCCCATTCAGTTTAGAAAGATCAGAGTTTAGATCCTACTACTTGCAGAAGGCTTTTAAGTGCTTCGGTGGCTACTGTCAGTGATACACAGGATAAACCTGCAGAGAGCTTCAAGCTTTCTGGTTTTCAGGCATTGTTTTTGCCTGCTAAGAGAGTTTCCAGAAAAAAATGCATTATTTGCACCCTTAGTGGTTTTGCAGTTGGCACTTTATTTAGAAATTTAAGTACCTACATGTTTGCTTGTTATGACTTTACACGTGGAAAAGGCATGAAAGGAAAACTGTACCTGCAAAGGGATCCCATTTGGCCCATTTGACAGGAATGCATGGGAATCATCCTGCAGGATGTCACCCAATCTCCGCTGTGTAGTCCACATGGGCAATTTGATGGGATAACATAGACCTTACCCCAAACTTATCAAGGCCTTTCTAATTTCCTAAGATAAAGTTCCAAACTAAAGCTGGTAGTATTGAGCAGAGAAAGGAAAGCCTGAGATTACAGCTCATGTCACAATTCCCACGCTGCAGTGGATGATACTGGAGTTTTGGAGTGGGTTTGTCAAGCTGAGTATGCAGATATCTATGTGTGATGAGCAGCTTTTACAGCACAGTTTTCAAAGCCACTTGACAGCAGTCAGGCAGCACTGCTCCTGCTCCTGCCTTTAAGGATTCTGCTACCCACAAGCTTGGGCTTTTGAGTCTTAGCAACCTCAGCCATCTCTTATCATGACGCTCCATTGCTGACTGCTCGGTTACAATCTCAGACAAAGCCTTGGCTGCTAAATTGCTCTCAAGTAAGTCTTTAAGTGCTTTCTTGGGCAACTCGTTTTCTCTCTTGATGTGCCTGTTCATTCCATAAGAAGTGCTTGAAATTCATTCAATTTATGTGAATGATGGGCTGAGTTCCTTAAGGCAGTCATTTCCTTCCTAGGGCTTTCCAAGTCACACAGTGGGTTCAGTAAAAGATTATAAACTTCTGAGGGCATTGAGGAATATACAGAGTCTACCAGGAAGCTTTTGAACTTTTAAAAACCTTCACTATAATTATTGCAATTTTTATTTTTTTAAGTATTCTGTATATAAAAAAGTATTAATTATAACTATTCCTTTCCCAGGGGCTCTTTTTGTTCTTTTTATGCTCTTCTGCAGCCATGGTTCCTCTTGACTGTAAAAGCAGGTCTTAATATGTCCCTGTTGTCTTCACTGATGCAAGACTTTTCTTACCACACATTTAGTATGAAAGAACTAATGAAGTCTTTACACCTCCGTTGTTTATGCAACTGTGGTATGTCCTCCTTGCCCTTCGGTTTATATTTGTGCCTTGCCAACACACTGCATTCATGAGAAAATCATTAATCTATTAACCTTAGCACACAGATTTAATTTACAAGCTAGAGTTAGAACTGGTTCACTGCAACTGTGTGTGTAAAAATGAGTCAAACCAACTTCTGAAAACTTCATGTTAGAAATATGTTAATTGCTCAAGCTGCTCTCTGGCCTGTGTTACACTATCAGATGCATCTCACTGAGGTCTTTCTGAATTAAAAAAGAAAAAAAAATCATTACCTATTTTAATATTTGTCAGTAAGTCTGCAGTGCCCTGCCAGAGCTGGCATCTCTTATCCCAAAGGGTTATCAGCCTGAACCCATCAATTTGACATATTCTGCTGAAAAAGCCATCACCATCTCCCTTTAGACAATGAAACACATCAAGGCTGTTCTTTCAAAATTAAGGAACAGTTTCTCATCTGTCAATCTGGAAAAGAGACAGAATAGTTTGGCTTCCATTTGTATACTGAATTATTATAAGGACAATAATGGTGACATATAACAACAACAACCACATGATCTTTTGGGGAAGTAAATGGCCTGTGTTATAAATGTAAGGTAAATCATGCAGATTAAAAATATCTATGAAATTAAAATGCACTGGGCTCAATTCTCTTGCTATCCTAGCTAACAAGTACTTTCCCATTAAATCTGAGCAGACAAAGTACAGTTTCATTCAAATAAAACAAAGGTCTGTTTGACTTTTGACACTTTGTAATATAATGAGGATAAAAAGCATTTATGAAATAAATTTAATTAGATTAGTATTGCTACATGATTTTAGCAGTTTTCATTTGATTCTGGTATACAATGTCAACAAAATATTTTTTAATCCATTCTAAAATGTTATAAAGTAAATAAGAGAAAATATGTTTTACAGTGTTTGAGGAAGTAATGGCTTTGCTCACAGAGTTTCTCCTTCTTTTATGAAGCTGAGTTGCCCTTGGGTCTCAGGGAAAATCAGAGGTGGAGAGATACACTAAAAGTCTTATTGTCAAAAAGTAATCATATGATATCCCTTAATGATAAGAGGGACAAGGAGAAAATGTTAATGAAACTTGGGAAATTATTTTACGTTAAAAAATAATAAGGATCTTATAAAAGTGAAGAGTTATTCTATATTTTGAAATTAAAAAACCCTATCAAATTTTAAAAGGGAAGAAAATTGTTTTAAAGGCTTATATAATCTAAAAAACCTGCAGATTTTAGTAAAAACTAAACTTCTATGTTTAGCCCCCAAAAGAACTGACAGCCCCCTCAAATTCCACTTTTCTCATTTACTTTGACTAGTTTGAACCACATATTTCTTTTTTTTTTTATTTTATTTTTTTTTTTTTTTTAATAATTTGCAGTTACTAGAGACTTTAGCTGCTTTGCTCAGAGTAGCTGAATACCTACCACCAATTCTTATGACAATTAAGCAAAATACATCTGGTAAAATCATTAAAATAGCCATTTTTCCTCAGAATTACTATAAATGTTACAACCTTAAAGCTCCCATACAGCACAATACTTGAGAGAGACAGTTTTGTAGGCCCATGCTCCCTCCGGTAACAGATATTTAAAGTGTCCTGTGTATTCACAGTGATGTAAATATACAGTAAAAAATTGGCAGAAAAGTTTAGATGCTTCTGTCTCTGCTTAAAACATCAAGAAGGGCGAGAAGGTTTCAGGGTTGGCAGAATAATCTCAGAGCAGAGAGCAATTAGAGGAAGGAGCTGCCTCCCTTGCGCTGGGGCCCCTTAGCAAGTGGGCGATGAAGCTCAAAAGGATGCTGAAGAAATCTTGTCTTTAGAGATGAGATGTGGGAAGCCACCGAGGACTACCCAGTACTGCACTTGCTGCTCATGTATGGTGGCTGGTTTTTGCTGTGATCCCATTGGAAAGCTGCTTGATGCCTGAAGAACAAAGGTGCATGAAGTACGGGGACCTGGAAGAAGGTCTAATCTATTTCAAAAACCGGTGCATATGGGAATTTGGAAGTTGTGTCCTGTTTTGTCTGCCTTGCGTATAGTTATAGCACTGCAGAAAGTTCCTTACTCTTCCATGGAAATATGTTAATGCAACCAAGCCATCATTTACATCTTTCTGCTACAGCCATCAAAGCCACCTCATGTACAACATCTTGCCAGGGAAGATAAATTGACCTGGAATTGCTTCATTGAAGAAGGAATGACAAAGGGGGTATGAATCAATCCATAAGGTACAGGTCACGATCAGGACATTTTCCTGCATGTGTCTCTCCCCCTCCCACCTCTTCCCTCTTCATCAGAACAGAGTACTGCTTTTGAGGGCTTTATAATCGGGAAGGTTTTGAAAGAAACATAAATATCCAGTGAATCTGCCAAATAATTTCTGTCTGACTTTCCTCCAAAGTCAACAATTTCAAGCTCTAGTATTTTTTGTTGAATAAAAATGGGAAGAAAACAGGTTTTTGCTTATTCACTGAGATCAAAGCTAAAGAGAAAGGAGTACCCAGCTTAATTGATTAACCATTGCAAATGTTGCAGGTGTTCACAGGCAATCAAAGCAACTGACTGTGGACATAGTGAAAGCCCATCTGACAAACTGTAACTGATAGTTGTAATTCTTGAGAGATAGTGCATGAAAGCAGCACATTCCGCTGATCTTATGTTAGAAACATAAGCATAAAAATCTGAGCCAGAACCTTTCAGTGAAAAGTCAGAGGCCAAGAGATCTTGGAGGATGTGATAATTTCTTCCCAACTCCTTGTGTAAATGGTTATATGATGCAGTAAGACAACTTAAATGCTAAACTGCTTGTAACTGTTTACCAAGACAAACTTTTAATTTGTAACTAACAGGTCTGCTAGACCTGACTCTCAGGCCTTTTGACCGTGTCATAAGAGGATAAGGTGATCTCTGTATTTCTCAATCTTGTTGTGCTTGATTTTATGACCTTAATAACTTCTTAAGATTAGGGTTTAGTTTACATTAGAAACATAATCTTTTTATGGACATGGCACTAAGCATTTATGAATTTGGCACTAACACAAACATTCGTCAGTTCCCCTAAGATAGTCAGAACCACTTGTTAGTATTTGAAATATTTCCATCAAATACATTCAACAGCATTTTTACATTCTTTTTTTTCTGTCCCTACTATCTGCCAGGCTGTCCTTGTAACCTTCACAGGTTTTGACTCCATTATTCAACTCCAACTGTTTTTAAAGGCAAAGAAGACAAAGATAAGGACTTTGCTTCAATTGTCTTGAGAACTGTAGACTGGAGAGAAAAAGTAGACCAGAGTAGTCTAGCAGTAAAGGAAAGGGAGTGAGGGCTCCGCATTTTAAAGTTCTGTTTAGTAGCAGCTGATTCTGCAGCGAACACATGCTTTTCAGCTGTCATGCACTTAGAACCAGAGGAGCTGCAGCAAGGTGCTTCCCCTCCCTATGGGGAGCTGCTGAGTCAGGGAGCCAGTGAGTGCAGAGCTTGGGATTTAGAGGGCAGAGGCTTAAGTCCAAAACCAAGAGTGTTTCACGGATTCTGTTGATGGCAGAAAGCTTGTTCTACACTTTAAATACTGTCTCTCACAGTGTCCTTCTGGACAAAATGTCCAGCACACTGCAGGATAAACACATCACGCAGTAGGCGAGTAACTGGCTCATGGATCAAGCACAGAGGGTAATAGTGAATGGGTTGACATCAGACTGGTGACCTGCCACTAGTGGGGTTCCGCAGGGCTCCATTGTAGGCCCAGTTCTCTTCAATATCTTCATAAATGATTTGGACACAGGACTGGAAGGGACACTGAACAAGTTTGCAAGTGACACAAAACTGGGAGGAGCTGTTGACTACCTTGAAAGCAGGGAGGCTCTGCAGAGAGACCTCGGCAAATTAGAGCACTGGGCAAACACCAACCATAGGAAGTTCAATAAAGGAGTGTCAGATTCTGCAACTTGGATGGGGCAACCCTGGCGGTATGGACAGACTGGGGAATGAGATGCTGGAAGGCAGTGATGTGGAAAGGGACCCAGGGGTCCTGTTCAGTGGCAAGTTATATATGAGTCAGCAGTGCCCTGGCAGCCAGGAGGGCCAGCTGTGTCCCGGAGGGCATCAAGAAAAGCAATGCCAGCCAGTCGAGGGAGGGGATTGTCCCACTCTGCTCTGCACTGGTGTGGCCTCACCTTGAATATTGTGTGCAGTTTTGGGCACTGCAATATTATAAAGATATTAAGCTATTGGAGAGTTTCCAAAGGATGGCACCGAAGACGGTGAAGGGCTTGAGGGGAAGCCATATGATGAGAGGCTGAGGTCACTTGGTCTGTTCAGCCTAGAAGAGACTGAGGGGAGACCTCACTGCAGTTACAACTTCCTTGTGAGGGGAAGAAGAGTGGTAAGCACTGGTCTCTTCTCTGTGGTGACCAGTGACAGGACCCAAGGGAATGACCTGAAGTTGTGCCATGGGAGGTTTAGGTTGGATAGTAGAAAACAGATTTTCACCCAGAGGGTGGCTGGACACTGGAAAAGGCTCCCCAGGGAAGTGGTCACAGCACCAGGCCTGACAGAGTTCAAGAAGCATTTGGATGGTATTCTTGGGCACATGATGTGACTCTTGGGGATGGTCCTGCGCAGATCCAGGAATTGGACGCAATGATCCTTGCGGGTCCTTTCCAACTCAGCATATTCTGTAATTCTGAACTGAACACTGACATGCTAGGATAGAAACATGGCAGTTATTCTATTGAGGCTGATAAGTATCTTTTTCTCATTTTGAGATGAAAAAGCTTGACCTTGTGTTTAAATTAGAGGTGATTTGATCAAGCTACAGGTGATGGCATCTAGAAATCACCTGAAATCTGGTGAAAGCCTGCAGTCATGCACAAAGATATTACTGTAACAGCTCAAAGAATGTAGCAACAAGTTCCTATCCTTAGAAAAGTATAATCATTTTCCCAACAGTTTTCTTCCTCTATCTCTCATTCCCACTCCCAATATTTTGTAGAAAAGAAGTCCAACAGGTGATAATTTTTAGAAATGAGAATTCTCTGTGCTCCATCCACTGACTTATTTGATATGAATTGTATTCAGCTACATCCAGCTCATACACCAGTTCTTGCCTAAGGCACTGTCTACTATGTGTTGCAAGTGGAAATGTCAAGATGTTTAGCATATGCTCTTCAGGGACAAAGAGATCTTCCCTGGAGCACTGACGAGGTTAATATTATTAATGGAGATATCTGTAGTGGAAACAATCTTCCAAATGCTTTGAATATTGAGTATATTAAACAAAGAAAATAAAACATATTGAAACACCTTAGAAACTTGCAAGGCAAATAGTAGCTCAGGGCAACAACATTTTGTATTTTCCAAGGATTCTTCAATGAATATGCATATTTCTTTTGCATATCTGTTCTAAAGACAAAGCCCATTTTATTATTTGAAAAGCATTTACGTATCAGTCCAAGCTGTCTGAATTAAATTGAGCAATTTTAGCAGAACTTCTTTACCATCTATCATTCATCTGAGCAATTCTGGACAGATTGTGCAATAATTGTTAAAAAGAGTGAAAAAAATACAAAAAGGCTTGTTTGTGTATTATTTTTGGACAGTTGTCTGGCATTGTTTGACAAATAGCATCTTGAACACATTAACAGCTAAGCATATGAAACCATATACTGAATGTTTTTCAGC
Source organism: Empidonax traillii (assembly GCF_003031625.1). Lineage (NCBI taxonomy): Eukaryota > Metazoa > Chordata > Aves > Passeriformes > Tyrannidae > Empidonax > Empidonax traillii. The sequence continues at coordinate 3,037,796 of NW_020955198.1, forward strand.
ACAAGACTTAAGTTGTGAGATTAATTAACAGTTTTTTACTAATGTTCCTCTCTCCTGGTAAGTACTGGTAAGTACCTGGGAAGTAATGAATGGTAAGTACCATGTAGGTAGAAAGCTAACAACCAACCTAATGAGATGTTTGAATGCTGAAAAGGAATCTGTTTGATCTCAGCTGTCTCCATAGGTACTGCAGAAAGGACACTAATAGGCAGTTGGCCTAGATGATTGTTGTGAGTCTCTTGCAAGTGGAACATTCTCTTCTGTCCTGTTCTGACATGCCTTTTTTTCAAGAAGATCTATTCAGCCTCAACAGAGGTGTGGTGAATCCTGGAATATGGTGTGGGAATTTCCTTCCCATTAAACCAATAAACAAATCTAGAATAGTTTAAACTAAAAGCCCAGCTTCCTAGAGTCTGCAATTATGGAAAATAAATCCCAGCCATTACTGTTAGCACTTAACCATCCCTTCCCAAAGCTTTTTCTGAAGGTTTAGCCTTGCTATAAGGCAGTGAGAGCCATTTCAAAATACCATGATCAGAAGGACTGGATGTCTTCTATAGGTGCTTAAATGATGTCTTATTCTCTGTGTTTTGCCTATTAAATTGCAGTCATGCTTATGGAAGCAAACTTACCATGCCAAACTTGATGCTACTACATTCCCAACTGTAAAAGAACTTCATTTCATTTTATCTCCTAATAAGGAAACCTTTTTGTGTTCCTGTTCACTTGAATTGCTCTCTGTAGAAGTGTTGACTTTCATACAACCTGGAGAATGATTATAATTTCTGACACTTCTGCTTCTCTTTCAAATCTGGTTGAAACTGGTTGGTGGATCCAGAAGTTCTTGATGAGAAGTGACAGATGGATGAACAGATGATTAAGCAGACAGATAGACAGTAGGAACACATAAGACTCATTTCATTAGAAAACTGGACTGAAAACAGAACCAGCAGTGGGTATTTGGATAATATTCATATTTTGGTCACCAATTAATAAAATGGCATGTTTTTGAAACCATTTCAAAGCTTGTAGCTGACATCCTTAGTGATTTAAAAAGCAAAGAAAAAAAACAAAGGAACATTGCTGAGACTTTTTTCAGCTCCTTTCTTTGATCAGAATGCTACATTTTTTTTATATTTTGGACTGTATTTTAAACCTTTAAAGCCAGATTCAGCTTGGACAACCCTGGATATTTCAATGGAGGATTAATGTGTGTCATTAAGCAGAGAAATATGGTCTAGTAGTTTTCAATAGCAACAAATGCTTGCTATGGTACTTCTCTGACCAACTTATTTATCACTTGCTGTAAAGCCTTTGGGCTGCTCTTTTCCTAAATATATGAAATACACATGCAGGAAAGCTGTGAGTGAATTGTTGTGATTTGAGCTGGCTGCTACATTCCTGCAGCAAAGGGCATTCTTGTTCCTAAAAATTTTCTTTCCAAGCTGATCCAGCAAAAAACCAAAAGGAAAGCCCCTTCCTCCATTCACTATTTACTTATTTACTTATATTTGCTATTTACCGTATGAGGTTATTTACAATAAGCAAATTGATCCAAATCACCATGTAGTCTGACTGCCAGTTATCTGTTAATAGGGACAGGCTTGCTAGGTGCAGACACAGAGGGCAAAAAGCAGGAATGCTCTTTCGGGTGGGTGAAATACATTGTAAATCTACACTCAGAAAAAGCAAACCTCCCAGAAGAAAAGCATAAGAAGAAAAACAGCTGGTTAAACCTGAAGATTTCTTTTCAGTGGTGCTCTGAGCAGAACAGAAAACTCCAGATATTTACAGCCCAGTGACTCCTTTGAACTGCAGTAGCTCTAGAAGGCCATGGAAAAAGTTGGGCTTGGTATTCCCTGTGTAAGAATATACTGGAATGCACTAAGATCCCTCTCTCAGCTGTCAAAATAGGGACCCTAGGGCAGAACTGTTACCCTGTACCTCCCTTCCTTGGGGCATGCTGCTCTTCCACAGCTGAATCAGGAGTGATCAGGCTTTGTGGCCCAGCAGCAGTGGTCACTGCTGACCCTTCTGTCTCAAAGCAGGGCACCCTCCCAATACACTACGTGGAACACCAAGTGGCACACGTACAAGATGGGATTTGCAAAAGCTCTCACTACTACACTATTTCTGCCCCCTTTGAAGTGGATTCTCTTACACATCGAAACTGCTCAGTAGGGCCAATGGAGAAAGTTTTAAAAATTCCATTTTATGAATATGAGAAACATAATAGAAGCAAGGACCAGGAACATCATAGATAGCCTCTGTCCACTTTCTCTGCTTTCCAGATTTCCAGTTTAATTTACCAGTTGATGATGCCTAACAGGTTGCAAAAATCTGCCTTCTCAAGCACTCACGAGAGAACCTGCAAATTTCTCAAAGCACTTGCATAACATATCCAAACTATTTACCATTGCTTCCAGAGAGGTTTGTTTTGGAACAGTGTCTTAAGGTCATGTTATCCCACTGAAACACCTATTAGTATAAGGAGAATGAAAAACAAAAAAAGAAAAGAAAAAAAGAGCAAGCCAACAGCACTAGTACAGCCCTGGAAAATATGAAGTCATAAGGAGAGTTCAGCCAGAGCAGACTCCCATTAAATTTTGTTTAAGAGCCAAGTTCCACCCTGAGATATGTGTGAGCTGCAGTTTATTTCAGGGGGAACTATGCTGTACTTCATGCCAGAGCAAGATTTGGACACATGTATGCATCCGTTATAAGACAGAGGAGTAAAGCCCACTTCTCTTTTGCATTTTTTGGTTCCATCTGTATAGATGGAATAGAAAACTTAAAGAAGTGAATAAAACAGCCCACAGTATTACAGGGTTTCTCTGTCAAATTTAATTCTTTCTTCCAGAAGGAATGTCTGTGTTTCTAAATCTACTATCTAGGCTATTTCTGTGAGACATGATAGTCTTTCCCCCTGCCCCTGCCACTCCCATGAGTGTTAAACACACAGGCAGAAGCTCTAAGGCTTTGTCTTTCTAGCTTCTGTGCTCTTGAGAGTCCCTTTAGGAGACAGAAAGAAATGCTCCCCAGGAGATGCATATGCCTTATGAAGAAGGGACATACAGAGCCTGGCTTTACCTCCTTAAAGCCTTCCACTGGACATTTTTGCCTAGCAGGTAGGAGCTTTGCTACCTGTGGAGGGAAGAAGGAGTGGCAGTGACATTCCCTATCCTGACTGCATTCCCAGACAGGGGTTAGGCTTATCCTTATGCTGTGCTGAGTTGCATAGCTGGCTTCAGGCAACAGCATTTATCATTGCTGGGGTGGGCAGCTGCTGCACAGCTGGATGTTGGAGGGACAAAATTATAAAGTCACGGTCACACGCTCCTGGAGGCACTGGGATTACCTGTGCAAATCGGGCAGGGAAGTGCCCTGCTCCCTGCCACCAGCTGTGCAGTGTTCAGTAATGCTGAGCTCTGAAGGTTGATTTCCTTCAACTATAAGTTAAAAGAGCTAATTCAAGAACAGGGCAAGGCAAGGCTCAGTCCTGCCAAGCGCCGAGTCTGGATGTGAGCAGGAGGTTAAAGTATTTCATATGAGAAACTCTGGTAAATGCAAAAGCTTTTATACCCCAAGGCAACCCTTTAAACACTGAATTACCAATTCTGGCTCAAGAATTTCCCATTCCTCAGATCCCTCAGATGGTTACCCTGTGCTTTAACTCTCCATTAAGCATCTGCTACTGGCTCTAATGGGTAAGATGGACTTATGGCTCCAGGCTTTGTACAGTACTTTCATGGACAGAGCCAAAGAAGCTTTTAAGTCCTGGTTAGTCAAGAAAATCCAGCCATCAGGATCAAACCCATGTTGACCATCACTTGTCATGGATTCTGTAGCAGATGGGAAGAGGTGGCAGTGCCCCTTGGTAAGTCTCTTCTCCTTAACATTGGTGTAACCTAACAGAAGCTGGTGAGGGTCAAGGAGGACACACAGGCAGCTCTTCACTGTGCAATGGCAGTGAATCAAAGGATGGGAAAAATCAGCATCAAATCCCATTACCTAGAAGATGGATTGAAAATATTTCAGCAAGGATAGGGAATGAAAATGACAGATATGTGTGGCCCTGGGAGTCTGGAGAGACGTACGGCCCTTGACCACAGCTGGCATGCCATGGCTTTGCTCATGCCAAGGGACTGAGTTTGAATTTCTTGCTACATCTCCCCTCATCCAGGATATATTTAGTGGGGGCCTGAAGGAGGGACAGGGGAGCAGGAGGAAATTATCCTCTTAGGGATATGGATGCTCATGTCTACAAACAGCAAGCTGTTACCTTGAAGTGCCAAATAGTGGAAAACAAAATCAATTGCAAAGCCAAACACCAGCATTTATCAGTTTTTCCCTGGCAGACTTCCCTCAGCCATGCACAAGTCCCAGGCCTTGCTCTGTGCTGTAGGCAGCAGGGCATGATGGGGAGGTTTGATCCCTTAGGGCTTGAGAGCTTCTTCTCAGGTGTGAGCTGTGAAGGAAATCACTTAGGTGAAAAATGGCATGTGCTACATGTTCCCGTTTCCAAGCCTCTTTTTCTCATTCAGTGAGGAAAATACACCCCTCTTCTGTGGAATAAATCATAGACACAGTCCTTAATTACAGAACATGTGGTTCCCCCTCCCCGCTAATGACTACTACCGTTTTACATCTGACAAAAATAGGCATCCAGACCTCCAAAGGGAGTAGCTTATATTACTCTGGCCATCTCCATAAGCTGCCAGGCTCTGCAGGGCCCTGGGGCTGCACCATGTTTGAGAAGGAGGGAGATTTACTCAGTGATTCAGTACTCAGGTCACTTACAAGCAGCACCGTAGAAGCAGTAATGTGGAAGTTATGCTCCCATCTGCTCTGCTACTGGCCTCTGGAGAAAACAGGACACAGGATATGCTTCCTGTCTGGGGAAGGCTTGTAGCAGCCTGGGAAAGAAGGCATGACCTTTCCCTTAGAGGAAATGCAAGTCATGGAGAGAAGAAGGGGGGAGAAGTGCAGGAGGCATTTTTTTTTTTCTTAGAAACAGTGTCATGCGGTCTTACCTCTTACTTTTCCCCGTGCTCAAAGCTGATCTTTACTTATTTAGCAATGACACACTTTAAACAGCTACATGCCTCTCTGCTACCCCATTGTTGCTGCAGTCACAAACCTTCTGACACAAGTCAGATGCTGTTGAAATGAAAGGTTTCATTCATTGCAAGCAAAGGAAATAAGAGGAGATACTGCAAGAACAGAAGGGCTCAGCTCATGCTGTTTCGAGCTCACAAATGGTTATGTCTCCAGGATGCAGAGATTAAGCGTCTCACACAGAACGTGGGAGGAGGAAGAAGAACCCTTTTCTGAGATTCACAGATTTTAATGCATTCCAGAAGGGGAAATCTTTTACCAAGGAGCAACAGCAAAGTTCAGAGAAATGCAAAAGCATTTATCTCTCTAGTTGTGTTCCTGCCTGCCAAAAGCAAGAGGGGTGATTTACTTCTCCTTGGTACAAGGAGTCTCTTATGGATCATTAATCCACGGGGAGAATGAGCTCAGGATCCACAAACATCTTTTCTTAATGTGCACGAATCTGGAGTCACCAAGAAATATTCTTCTTTGGGAGCATATAGGGAGCAGAGTTTTTCTCTGTTTTGTCCCCACTACCCCATCTTCAATAGTGTTATGTACAAGAGCTCTAGTTATCACTGATATATTTCTTTGTCTTCATTAAAATCTGTGGTAATAGTAGATAAGGCTGCTGCGAGCTAAACCAAGCAGAATAATATTAAAAAATTAGGATCTGAAATGTGATACAAAGTCCAATAAAATCAATATGAACAATCTTTTTCCAGGGTTCAAGTACCTCAATAGCACTGATTTTGGCAATACAATGATAACTTGCAGTAAGTAAGGCATCTCTTGAGAAGCTCTGCAGAATCAAGAAGAGACAGAAATGGTCAACTATTTGTTTACATGCCAGGACCTCAGGTGATTTCAGGTGATGAAGCTTTCTGTTTATGGCTAGAACTGATCAGAAAACATGCAACAAAACTTATGCTAGAAAAGGGTTAGATCTGGTGGATACTTCTTGTTAATATATTCCCGTTTCCTTAGAAGTAATAAAAAGAAAAATAGTCTCATTTTGTCTCACTTTTATTCTGTGAAACCACCTGAAAATATTTCCATAATGTCTCAGTTGCTAAGTGAGGAGCATTAAAGTCTGGCTATATATATATTCACAATATACAGTCATTTACAAGTGCCACTATTTTGTAGTGGATGGCATTTTTTACTCTCTACCTTAGCAAAAAAAAAACCTGCAGCAGAGAATTACATTTCTGTATTCAAATCTCCCAAGAAGCACTCACTCCATGCTTAGATTTGCCAGGTTCCATGTAAGTCTGGTAAATCCACATCCTTATTGCTGTAAACGACTTACAAGATCATAAATGTGTCTAAAAAGGAAAACCCAAAGCTGGCTGGTGTCCTTGGGTTTTATGCTCTCCCGTGTGCCTGCGTGTGCACACAGCATCCTTTATTTTGGTTCTTTGTAGCACAGTTAAGCTTTGACAAATTGAAAAGTATGAAGATTAGAACAATCATGTTTACATGTATTACCACCTACTACTTCATTTCTTCCATGGTACTTAAATGCTCAGGCATGTGGCTTTGAAACACTTTACCTTTAATGCACTTAAAAAAAGCTGCTGGATTTCCAGCTTGCTTTGATCTCCACAGTCTAGAGACTATCTCAGAGAATATAAGTAAACATATTTAGGGGGGAAATATCTTCAAGGTGAAAACCCTAAAGTGCTTCCACCCTTGATATGCATTTCCAGTTGATGTCATACCTAAGATTGTTTTTTATATCTTATCTTTATGCTTCAGGAGGCCTAAATCTCTGTCCAGAGTCAGCAACTTGATGAGGTAACTTGGGAAGACAGATGTGGTCAGTGCCCCTAATGATGAGCACCGAAGTGTCAAATAATGGTTTGGTGATTTTTGTTTAGAAAAGAGATAGAAGGAGAGATAAATTCTGTCCTGAGAAATTTACAGACTAAACAAAGCAAAAAGGATACATTTTTGCAGTGAAGAAGACT
>NW_020955198.1:3045149-3046815 GCF_003031625.1 Empidonax traillii
GATGAGGTAACTTGGGAAGACAGATGTGGTCAGTGCCCCTAATGATGAGCACCGAAGTGTCAAATAATGGTTTGGTGATTTTTGTTTAGAAAAGAGATAGAAGGAGAGATAAATTCTGTCCTGAGAAATTTACAGACTAAACAAAGCAAAAAGGATACATTTTTGCAGTGAAGAAGACTGTATTTTGTCAAGAGGGAATGGGACGGATGTGAGAGGAAAGCTGGTAAGAGCTTGCTATTAATCATGAGTAGCAAGGAGACATTGTCTGGAGAGCTGGAAACAGAGGAAAGACTCAGATAAAGCTCAAGGCTATGCAGAAAACAGCTTCTTTCTGGGACTATACAACAGCATCTTTTCCATCTCTCGCCATGCCAAGTCACCATGCATCACTGCCTTTTTGGCAATGGTTTGGACTTGAAGTAATCTCAGTTATCCTCTAGGACAGCAAGCTGATTTGAGATCTGCATTCTCAGGTCAGGGTGTGGGATGATTAACTTGAGAAAGAGAGAGCATTAGCTGGGGAGATATGATGAGGTGCATGGGCAAGTAAACAGCATAGCAAAGGTGCCTCGAGGAACCTCCCAAAAGGGGAGATATAAGGTGATTTTTCATTTTTTTTAAGGATGATCAAGGGTCCAGTCACTAACCATTTCTTGAGCTCTGGGGATGGAAGAGAAGACAACTTTCAGTGGGAGATGGTAAAGTGCTAAAGGCAATCAGCAAGGTTTCTGAAGAATTGGTTTCTTCCCATTAGGTGAACACAACCTTCATGAGAAGGACCTACAAAACACCCTTTGAATCCTATAATCATAGAATGGCTTGAGTTGGAAGTAACCTTAAAGATCATCTGTTTCCAACCACACCCTCATGGTCAGCGACATCTTCTCCTAGACCGTGTTGGTCAAAGCCCCATCCAACCTGGCCTTCTCCTCCCTGAGCTGGTGGTGTTCTTAGTTGTGTTGGATGTTAGCAGAAGCTATTCACTGCACTCTTCTTCGTGACTGGAACAGGGATAAAGGGTGAGTAATAGGAAAAGCAATAGTGTGCAGAGCACACTGAGTGGTTTTGAAAAAGAGGGAAAAAAAACCATGACTTCCCCTCTTCCCAAAGCAAAGGGGAAGCTGGAACTTGGTCCTCAGTGGCAATTTATTTTTCCTAGTGTTCAAAGCACCTTATGCAGGGTTTTCTGCAGAGATGCAGCCTAACCTTGTGTATATTCCCCTGTTTCCACCAAAGGCTTAATTGCCATTAGTAACTGGTATTATAAGCTTCTTTAAACTAAAAATAGTCCCTGTGAATTCAGTGAGGGGAAAACTGGATTTCTAGGTAACAGAGTCCAAAAATTAAAGTCTGCTGATATAATTATGAAAATTCAAAATAGACAATAATCAACTCTTCCAATTGTGTGATCCAGAATGTAAAAAGCATGTCCTAGGTTGTATGTAAAAATTCCTGCGTGATGACAGGAAAGATCTGGAGGGGGGAAGTGTTGTTTTTCTAACAAGCTGTGAAGATGAGAGAGCAAAGAGAAATCAATAGAGAAGAGAAGAGAAGAGAAGAGAAGAGAAGAGAAGAGAAGAGAAGAGAAGAGAAGAGAAGAGAAGAGAAGAGAAGAGAAGAGAAGAGAAGAGAAGAGAAGAGAAGAGAAGAGAAGAGAAGAGAAGAG
>NW_020955198.1:3046836-3065536 GCF_003031625.1 Empidonax traillii
GATGAGGTAACTTGGGAAGACAGATGTGGTCAGTGCCCCTAATGATGAGCACCGAAGTGTCAAATAATGGTTTGGTGATTTTTGTTTAGAAAAGAGATAGAAGGAGAGATAAATTCTGTCCTGAGAAATTTACAGACTAAACAAAGCAAAAAGGATACATTTTTGCAGTGAAGAAGACTGTATTTTGTCTAGAGGGAATGGGACGGATGTGAGAGGAAAGCTGGTAAGAGCTTGCTATTAATCATGAGTAGCAAGGAGACATTGTCTGGAGAGCTGGAAACAGAGGAAAGACTCAGATAAAGCTCAAGGCTATGCAGAAAACAGCTTCTTTCTGGGACTATACAACAGCATCTTTTCCATCTCTCGCCATGCCAAGTCACCATGCATCACTGCCTTTTTGGCAATGGTTTGGACTTGAAGTAATCTCAGTTATCCTCTAGGACAGCAAGCTGATTTGAGATCTGCATTCTCAGGTCAGGGTGTGGGATGATTAACTTGAGAAAGAGAGAGCATTAGCTGGGGAGATATGATGAGGTGCATGGGCAAGCAAGCAGCATAGCAAAGGTGCCTCGAGGAACCAGATCCATACAGTTCTACAAAAGGGGAGATATAAGGTGGTTTTTCATTTTTTTTAAGGATGATCAAGGGTCCAGTCACTAACCATTTCTTGAGCTCTGGGGATGGAAGAGAAGACAACTTTCAGTGGGAGATGGTAAAGTGCTAAAGGCAATCAGCAAGGTTTCTGAAGAATTGGTTTCTTCCCATTAGGTGAACACAACCTTCATGAGAAGGACCTACAAAGCACCCTTTGAATCCTATAATCATAGAATGGCTTGAGTTGGAAGTAACCTTAAAGATCATCTGTTTCCAACCACACCCTCATGGTCAGCGACATCTTCTCCTAGACCGTGTTGGTCAAAGCCCCATCCAACCTGGCCTTCTCCTCCCTGAGCTGGTGGTGTTCTTAGTTGTGTTGGATGTTAGCAGAAGCTATTCACTGCACTCTTCTTCATGACTGGAACAGGGATAAAGGGTGAGTAATAGGAAAAGCAATAGTGTGCAGAGCACACTGAGTGGTTTTGAAAAAGAGGGGAAAAAAACCATGACTTCCCCTCTTCCCAAAGCAAAGGGGAAGCTGGAACTTGGTCCTCAGTGGCAATTTATTTTTCCTAGTGTTCAAAGCACCTTATGCAGGGTTTTCTGCAGAGATGCAGCCTAATCCTGTGTATATTCCCCTGTTTCCACCAAAGGCTTAATTGCCATTAGTAACTGGTATTATAAGCTTCTTTAAACTAAAAATAGTCCCTGTGAATGCAGTGAGGGGAAAACTGGATTTCTAGGTAACAGAGTCCAAAAATTAAAGTCTGCTGATATAATTATGAAAATTCAAAATAGACAATAATCAACTCTTCCAATTGTGTGATCCAGAATGTAAAAAGCATGTCCTAGGTTGTATGTAAAAATTCCTGCGTGATGACAGGAAAGATCTGGAGGGGGGAAGTGTTGTTTTTTTAACAAACTGTGAAAATGAGAGAGCAAAGAGAAATCAATAGAGAAGAGAAGAGGGAGAGGGAGTGGGAAAGGGGACAACTCCCAAAGGAAACAAAGCCTCAGCCCAGAGGGTGACAGGGAAAAATTTATGTCTTCCTTGCCTATTCTTTTCTTCCTTCCCACTGGCAGGACCATGGAAGGTCCTTGAAAGAATGGAGGGAATGACATCTAACAACTGGGAGTTGTGTAGCCTATGTTCAGATATGAGCATTTACCCATGAGTTAAGAAAGTGATAGACAGTAAGGATTAGAAAGTGCAGAGGATATCTGAACTAGACAAAATGAAAGAGAAGGTGTGAGAGAAGTCATGGATACATCAAGGATTAAATTTTCTGCTTTTTTTATTGGATAGGGAAGTGACTGTGTTCATGACACTTGAATGAACCACTGATAGAAGAACTAGCTCATGAGTGCTGGTTATAAAAGGTTCAGGAAATAACAGACTCAACTGAAAAAGTACTTTCATAATAAATTGGCAAATTTCTAGCCCTGACACATGTTAAGAAAATCTTGAAAGCAGAATTCAACAATACATCCCAGGAGATAGAAATAAAATATAAAAATTCAGTGTCTCCTTTTTAACATCAATTTTTTGAAAATGTACACGTTTCCTGAATTCTTGAATTACTATATTTTCATGGTAACTCTTCATAATCCACTAGAAATATTTTTTTCCCTCTATTCATTCATACCTGGAGCTCTTTAATCACCTGTGGTTAAGTGATTTGCGAGCTTTTTGTTTTACATAAATATTATTTGGTTTACCTCAAGTTAGCCATAAAGATCTGCTTTTTCATCCCTTTTTAAATTACTGGAATTTTTGAAGGATCCAATTAGCAGACTAGAAGCATCTTGCTTTTTTCTTATTAAGAATGCTTTTTGCAAAGAAAACAAGCTTATTTTTCTTGTGTACAAAGAATTTTGTCTGCCAAAAAAAAAAAAAAAAAAGCTAAACTGGACTAACAATTCTGTGAAAGCTATTCCAGTATAAGTTCATTTTCTCATAACTGTTTGAGGTGGACACAGAACTATGTTATATGATTGAACTGATTTTTGAATGAGTATTCTGTTTCCAAAGAAGGGTAGCTCTTGTTTAAAGAATAAGTTTTATTTCAGTATGAATATCCTAATATGATCAGTGATCTATAAAACTGTCCTGAAGATGCAGGTAACGAAATCTCCCAGCACAGATGAGCTACAAGAGGAACACAAGCCTGACCAAATCTCCTGCCTGCTTAAGGTTTAAACTTGAACCATTCACTGCCTGAAGAAGAGTGCATACTCGGTCCTTACTAATCCATGAAAGAGGTTCTTCCCTTTGAAATAGCCTGATCATATGGAACAGCTCCTTCCTCCCTGTTGTTTAGGTAAATTTCATTGCATTTCTCTGGATCTTTGTTTATATGTGGACATGGGTCCTCTAATAAACTACTCAGAGGATTCAGGCAAATCTTGTAGGTGCTTAAATTCAAAACACAGAGTGATTCACTGTCTACATCACCATGAGCTGCCAGGCTCTGATTGTATATACCTACAGTCAGCAGAGACACCTGAATCTGACATCTGCAAGAGACAGTCTATATAAGTCTAATGTTTTACTATATCATATGAAAAAAGTATTTTATAATATTTTCAAACTTTTTACATACAGCTCTAATCATCCTCTTGCTTCCTTTCTTCTTAGTGAATTTATTCCTCTGCTAAGCCTTCAAAACTCTATTAATTTTTTTCTGCTGCTTTTGGAGGAATCTATCATCTGAAAAGGGAAACATGAGCTTGTGGGTATCGGTCTGTGAATAGAGATATGGTCAGGGAAATAAAATGTTCCACACCCAGAAGTCTGACTAGTTAAAAGCCATATAAGTAGTGGAAAGGGTGGTGTGTATATATATATGTATGTCTTTGTATATGTATGCATACAAATATACAGTATACTATATATACATACATTCTGTGTGTTTATATATGTGCATATATACGGAAGTCAAACCCTTTTTCTTAGTTTGGTGTTAATAGAACAGTCTCTGCAATTCTAAATATCTACACATATGTAAGGCCTTGATGTCTGATTCTGCATTGCTGTGACCTTGTTACACATTCTCTTTATTGTGTGGACTCCCTCATAAAACTAGATATTTTAAACATGCAGTTCCCAGTAAAATAGGCATTTATCACTCACGATAACATGGAACTGTCTCAGGGTGTGTTCAAAAGCCCCCCTGCAACTTACTGATAAAAAGCTTAACTCCATTTCAGTGCTTATCTGAAGAAGAAAGAGGTAGACCTTCATGAAATAACTGAATTTGTTTTTTTCTCTTAAGATGAAAAAGAGAGGCAGAGGAAAGGAAAAAAAAAAATCGCTTTAAAACACCAGTGCAGCAGAACAAGTTTAACCCATTGAGATTTGAAGTGAAGTTTTCTGCTTCATCAGGAAGAACCCTGTGGTGAAACATATGTCAGAAGAGAAGCAGATATGAGAAACTGGCCTTCTTTGCATATGAGATGATTAATTAGAAGGAAAATCACTTAGCCAGATGTCTCATTGGTGAAACTACATGTGCAAGGTACATCTGCAGTAAGGGAGCAGCATAGCACAGACAGGGCATTTGATTTCCATGCTAACATAGCAGAGATAGGAATCTGGTGTGAATTAGATCATGCTGACTCTTGGAGAAACAGAGGAGTACAGACCTTATTTCAGCTACAAATTATGAGCTGCATGTCTGTTGTTATAATGCTGCACTATTGTTACTTGATGCAGCTGAGTTATTGGTTATAAATAAATTACCCAGAGAAGACAGTAATTTTCTCCATCCATGTTCATAAATTGTAGGCAAACCAAACCTGATTTCTCCAAGTGCCACTTTTCTTCATTCACCAAGTAGATTTTCAGAATGCTTAGAAGATGGTGAATTTTTCATCAACTCATTACTGGGGTAACACTTTCAAATTTGATTGAATTAGGAATTTAAGTCTTTCAGAACTAAATACAACACAGTCTGTCTGCTGTCTGAATACTTGCCCACCTAAGGTGTTCATATATTTTTGTCACTGTGGCACCTTGGTGTCCCCCCAGTTTTTCATGCATTTTATGTCACAACTTGTATTTGAAATAAAAATTGTAAAAAAAGATCCTGCTTAGGCTAAACGCTGTTTGAAAAAGTTTTCTGATCTTTCTGTAGGAAACAAGTAGGTCGGTTGCTACTGAACTATGTTTTTTTCCTAAGCATGCAGTACAAAATTAGGGAGTGGGAAGTAAAGAGCTGTTACCCCAGTAGATCTACTAGAATCAAACCAAATTCCACCTCCTGGCTGCTATAAATTCCTTCCATAGCTAAAGCTGCCTCACCAGGAGTGTCCATGGAAAGCAGTCATTTCTCTGCTACCTGTAATCTTTCCACTTGATGTAGTCTACCAGCCTTTTGAAGAAGAGGTGTCTGTACAATACCTAGCACAATTAGATCCCTCTGTTGGCTTGAATTTCTCTATGCTATAGGAATACTAATCCCTCCCCAACAATAGAGACAGGCACTCCATAGAGCAGACACACAAACAGACTTTCATTAGAGAATGCAGTCCTGAAAGCCCGTTTTACAAAAGACTTTGCTGATTGGACTCAGTCATTTGAACAGTGATGGATACAGGGTATGTTCCACAAGAGCCTAGAAAGAGAGGTGCAGCAGTATCAGCAATGAGATGCAGACACTGCAGAATTCTGTAACAAAATGTGTATTAATATTAATGTAATATTATGTGCTTAAGCACATAGCATGCCATAACCTGAATCTTTAACATCTACTGTGTAAATATTTTTTCTTTCTTTCTTTTTTTTTTTTTTTTCTCTTTTGTGGAAAGTGATGACCAGAAATGCTGAGAACAGTGTATTTTAAAACAGCAGACTCCTATTTGGGTCGAAATTTCCTCTGTTCTCTCCATCTCAGCGGTTTGCCAACATTTCTTCAGTTAATTACTGAAATTTCAGGTACATTCTGAGCCTTTCAATTCCCAGACTTTCATATCAACGTGTCAGGTAATGAAGGTGTCAGGAGAGCCCTGGGGTATAAAGACAAATTTTCCAATTCATACCCACATTGGTGGGACACAAACATACAAACAGAGAGATTCAATTTACATAAATGCTTGTGGGACATGTTTTGAGACTTCTATGCTAAGAATGAGAGGTTATTATAATCTATGGGCTTCCTTGCTTATAAATGCTCACAGATTTAACAGTGAAGACCAAATTTTCATAATCAATAGCCTCTGTTTTTGTTTATTAGTTACTATCACAGGCAAGAGCTTCTGTTGATTAAGGGCGATGAAATCACGTCTACTCCCAAGGTGTGAATAACATGAATAAAAGCTTATGGGGTTAATTCAAGGCTTTTCACAGGCCCTGTGAGAAAGGTAAGTGGTATTACTCCAGTAACATTTAAAGGACCAGTTTGCAGCCCCAAAGTGTATCTCATTATGAGTTAAAGATTGGGCAACGCTGTTCTTAGAAACAGACTCCCCATTCACAGCTATAAGTCACTCTGCCTTTATCAGGGGTCACCTTTGCCAAGCTCTCAGCCTCTCTGGAGGGGGCAGCCCACACATACCTGACTCATTTTCCCAGAAGCCCTACTGTTATTGGGGCAGGTAGAGAAGCTTGGCATGATGGAGCCAGAACCTCCTGCTCATGGGACAGGGTAGCACCAGGGTCTGCTCCTCTAAGCAGGACAGGCCTTGTACTGGGACTACTGCTGGATGACAGCTGGCAATGCAGGCAGAGTGCATTCAGCTCAAAAAGCTGGCTTTGCTTCATCCAGTTTCTCAGCCTCTTCCTCTGTTTGCAGCTGAGCATGGGCTAAGGACCAGCCTTGCTTCTTGTTTTCCTTTTGGGCCAATTCTTCCACATAGCACAGATCACACTGCTTCCACCGAGAAGAAAGACCTTATCTGCTGGTAGGTGATGAGGAAGAGAAGCCTTCACAGGCTGCTCTCCTTAACCACTAATTTCTTTGACAGCTGGTATTTGGACTATAAGAGGCCTCAGATAAAACTCATTCCCAGCATTCTGACTACAGATTAAATCCCGTAAATTGCAGAGCACCTTCTTCAAGGGGATGAACACCTTTGTTCCCTGAAGATGGCTTTGCATAGATCACTGACTCCCAAGATTGAACCTTTGACCCAGTGGTGTTTATCGTGTGAGATCTTGACCTCGTTTGAGCTGTCCCACTGCCTCAAAATAGGGTCACTGCAGTCTAAAAGGAAGAGGGAAAAGGCTGCCATCTGAACAGAGATTGCCAAACCTGTGGTATTTCTCAGGTTTCATAGTAAGTCAGGTAGCTACTGCTTGTACATCTGAGCAGAGGTGGGAGGAAGCAAATGCATCACCAGAAGGTGATGCCTTTAGAAGTGACGGATTTAAAAATCAAGAAATTCACATTCCTGTAGTCAGGCTAGGTCCCTTTTAAATCAGAAGAAGAGGAAAAAGAAGAAGAAGAAAAAGGAGGAGAAGGAGAAGAAGAAGAGAAAGAAGATGACAACAAAGAAGAATTCACAGCACAATATTATATTTAATCTGAGCCAATAAAATTCAAGCCCAACTCCATTTTGGCTCTAATTTCTTTTCTTAGGTATTCCATTTTATTGTAGCCACACACAAATGTCCATTAACAATGAACAGTGGAGTCAATATACACCCACTGCCCAACATCAGCAGGCTGAACCACTGTCTCCCTGCCTCTGTTCTGTACATAGACAGCCCACTCCGACTGGTGGGATATCTAAGCTGGGCATGGAAAGTGCCCAAGGTTAGATGGTGTGACCTCCCCATGTAAAGGCAGAATACATTTGCAGAGTTCACAGAGTTGAATATTTTAGGTCTGAAAGAGTTGCCTGCTCCCACCTGGATTGCCAGGATTACACTGTATTTATAGAAGGAATAAAAATTTCTTATCAGCCGTGAGTGAATACAAGGAGATAAGCAAAGGACATAAGCTATTAGGTAACTTAACACTGTTCAGTTTACATCAGTAGGAAGCTGCTCTGTGATCTCACCTGCAGGTACTCAGCAAAGAATTTTTATGTTCAATATAGTCAAAGGTTTTTGCTGGTATTTCATGCATTTTCACACCCATCTCAAAGATTTTCACTGTGGCTATGAAGCAAATTTTGTTTTCCCAGCCACTCTGCCTCTCTGACAAACATCTACTGCCCATGCTGTGCAGTACCTGTCAATGCAATGAACTTTCAATGTCTTGTTTCTTGAAAAAAGCTGCAAGAATTTTACTAGGAAATAAGATCCTTTTCCTAAAGACCTTACCTCAAAACCTCAACCATTATTAAAACAAAGCTTGAATTACATAGGAATATGGTACTATCAGACTTTGCTCTAATTTAAGTTACATAGGAATATGGTACTATCAGACTTTGCTCTAATTTAAGTTTGTTCTTAAACTTTAAATTTGATCCTTACAGTTTAAAAAAAAAAAAAAAAAAAAACAACCAAAGACAGACTGAAACAAAGTACAGGGACCTTCTGCTGAATCAGTAGGGGAAATTATGATGGCAAATAAAGAATATATTGTCACTATTTTTCATACAGAATACTTCTTTTATCTGCATTGCAAGCCATTTATTTTCACAGACAATCATATGATCTTAAAATAGCTCAAGCTGAGAATTCCTGACCAGATTTTGCAAAAAACAAGAGAACCTGATGCATCAGCCTTTTTTCATTATGAATAGACAAAAGGCCCCATGAGGCACTAACTCCTCATCTAGATCCCCCCTAGGGCCTTCTGTGGCATCCTGTGACAACCTGGGTCTCTCAGAGAAGTGATTTGTAATGCATTCAGGACTATAGAGCTGGCCCCGGATGTGTCACTTGGCCAGGCCTGTCACTAGAGATACAAAATTGGATCTGGACCCTTGTAGATATTTCACAATCTGCAAGATGCACCTCTGTGAGTCGTGACCACTGTCCTGGTCACACTTGGACAGTACCAATGGCAGTAATTTACTCAAGCTTTTCCAAACGCAAACCCTCAGAATCCTGAATTAGCCTGTATGTTTCTTTCCTCTCAACAACAGAAAACAAGCTATAATATTCTAAACTGTGGAGTGAAACAGAATAAAATATCAAGGTAGCATCTAATCTTTTTTGTCAGTTTGAACTTGCAAAAAGGACAAAAAAGTGTACACCAAATATTGCAAATAGAAATTGCTGGTTGGGATTCCAGAGATTTCACTTACTGTGTCTTTTCTGATGGATCAGTCTGCCTCATTCAGAGCTTGGGAAACAGTTTCAGTGTCTACAGCCATACAGAACAAATATCCTTGCAGCAGTATCTGGATCAAACTCTGAACTGCAGGCTGCTCCAGGCAGTGCTGTCTGTACTTTCTGCCTTCACGACTGGTACCACGGTATGATAAACAATTCTGCTATTGGCAGTTTATTTATTAAAAAGAAAACAAAAGTACTGTCTTGAATTTAAATGAGAAAGATCACACTAAAACCATGGAAAAAACATGGAAATTTGCAGCACCAAAACCTCAGAGTTTTCCCAGCTTATCTAATGATAATCCCCCCCCCCTCCCTTTCCCTCCACTTTCTTTTTAATACTGTACCAAAATGAACACAACCATTCTGCAGCTGAGCCTCTGTGTTCACTTGACTGTTCGGGCCAAATTCTCTCCTTTAAAATTTACTGAAATATGTGGAGTTACGCAAACAGAGGACTTGCCTTCCTGTACTCTCCCTTGCTAAGAAACCAGTTTGCTTGTCCGTAAGCCCATGTTTCCAGGAGCAGAAACACATTGTGGCTTTAAATATAGACTGTCAGTTTGTGGCTTGCGTCTCATGTTACACACAGACAGCTTGAAACTCTAAATGCAAGTTGGGCAGTACCATTAATATCTCAGAAAAGTGTCAGTACGCTTTCAAAATGCCCTATATTTTAACTCCTGAAGGGAGGAGGAGGGAAAAACATTCAAATGAAACTTTTTTAAGCCGGGGGTTTAGGCGGAAACATTACTAACTTTGCTTGGTTCTGTTCAGGAGCCAGAGTTTGCAGAGCCTGTTTCAGTTCTTCACTCACACACGCACACACATTAACACAAAGAGTAAAAAAAGAAAACAGTTTCTTCACAACTTTTTTTTCTTCAGGATTAGTCTCAGGAATTCTTTTTTTTTTTTCCCCATATGAAATGCACTAGACAATCTTTTCCTTAAGCGACAGACTGAGAAATACACTATCATTGTAAAGAGGGGGGGGAGTAAGGATACTCACGTGGTTGAGATGTCGCATTGTTTTGGGAACTCATAATTTACGCCTTTGAAAAATGCCTTATTTGTGTTGACAGTCTCTCTTCCCTGCTCAAAACTGACGGCGGGATTGAACAGAACAGCTGGAAGAACCCAGGAAAATGCTCCTCTTGTTCGGGCTCTCCTTGCCTGGCTCCTGACCCCTTTACAACTGGAAAAGGAAACAGCACATGTGTCATTCTCTTTTGCCTGTGTAGCTCACATGAGCGGGGAGGGGCACCCATTTGCAGATAGCAGTAACTGTATTCAAGTTTTGCAAGTTGGATATATTCCACCCCTTTGCTTTTATTAGCCAGAAACCAGTGGAAAGAAAATGATCTTTTCATTCTTAGCCAAATGTAGACACACCTATTAAATGCACTTCCCAAACTCCTAACCACAGATGTTGACATATTTCTTTAAGTGCAAAACTTGCTGCTGACTCCCCGAAATGCCTTCCATCACTGGGTAAGCTTAAAAATAGGGCTTTTAATTTTCATTACCCAGCATCATCCTTAGCACTCACAGTCTAACTAATTCTGTCCTTTTAAAAGGTGAAAATTGAGAATGGCATTTACTGGGTCACAGGAGTTATGTCAGCATATAGCATGAATCTACACTGAACTCAAAACAAGAGGGAACCTGTGGCTGCAGCACAGGCTGAGGCACTGGCAACTCCATTCCTGGCCCTGATACAGGCTTCTTATGGAACCTTTGGCAAAATATTTAATCTCTGTCCCGTTTTGCCATTGGTAGAATAAAGATGAGACAATTGGTTTTCTCCCAGTCATGGTATTTTTATATAATCTACAGGCAGAAAATATTTATAAATAAGTCATATTTATTGGTCTGCAGAGGTTAATTTCCTCATACTTCACAGAAGGTTTTTCAGCCTGGACTAGGCTACCAGCTCCCTTGTTTATATTGGTGCCATTTAAAGCTATCTGTTTGGCTTTCTGCATGCTGTACTGCAGTCAGTGGTATGCAGTTATTGTAAGTGTGAATACACAAGAGACTGCAGTTGACATGGACTACAACTTCTAGATCTTACCAAAATACAATTTTTAATTACATGCCTTTGACACTACAATGAGTGGACAAAGTTTCCATTTTCCTGGAGTCTGCGAGTCAGGATGTATTAACTGCCTGCCTGTGATAGCAAAAACACAGTAACCAACAGAATGGAAGTGGAAAAAAACAGAGTAATGAAATTCAGGTTGAGACCATCCTGTTTTGCAAAACTGTCACAGGATATTTTTGTGAAATCATCTCAGTGACCTCCTACAAGAAATCAATGCTGTGAACTTGGTCCACAGTATTTATCTAACAGCTATAGCATGGAACAGTTAGTTATTTACATGCCAATGGCAAATAACAGCTTGTTTGTGAGCATGGATGCAGTAAATGGCTTCGGTCAGCATTTCCACATTCCGGACTTTTGGTAGAGAGCCCTGGAACATTAGTGATGGACAGAGCAAAGCAAGGCACAAAACAAAGGGAAAATAAGAGGAAAAGCTCCTGACATTGCTCCTCGTTTCAACTCTACAGTGTGACATTAATTTACATCAGATAGCTTCTCTGAAAATACTGGTGGGCATATTATCAATTCCTGCTTCTTCTGTATTTGAAACACAATGGGCATGGGTAAAATTGTGGCTTTCTGTTCTGGGCATGAGAATTGTTCTCATGCAAAGTTTTTACATTTAAATCTTTCACCATCCTGATCAAGGACATGTTGGATGGGCTTTGAGCACTTTGTCTAGTACAAGGTGTCTCTTCCCATGGCAGAGGGTTTGTAATTAGGTGGTCTTTAAGGTCAACCAACCCGAATCAATGTATGATGCCTGAGAAACTTCAGAACTGCTGTTCAGAAAAGACTCCTCAGCTGCTGTGTATAAACTGAAGGATGGTGGTATTGATGACTTTATTACGTTAGAACCAGTAGTCTCGAGCCTTCTCAGGAGAGTTGTGGCAATGCATGTATCCAAGGGGGTTGTCCTAAACTGAGCTTGATTAGCTCCTGGTGCTTAACCCGTTTGCACCTGTGCAACACTTCCTGCATCTGTCTGTATTCTTATTAAAGCTACTCTCCCACCACTAAAATAACTGGAAGAGTTATACCTAAGTTTATACAGAAGAATTCTGGCCGAACCAAGCCCACATGACAAAGTCCACCTTAACACCTTGACATCTTCACTTTTCTTGGGACTTCTTTCTTTGCTTATTGAATAGACTGTGATTCCCAGAAATCAGAGAGCCATTTCCCAAGGTTGTTGTTTGCCTTCAATTAGGCCATTGAAGAGACCTCCCTGACCTTTTCCGCTTATCATTAATAGGAAATATGTGATGTTGAAAAGCAAAGAACCATATAGTCTATCATGCTTCTGGAGGAGCCTGAGACTGGGCATGCAAGAAAGTGTATATATCAGCTCTGTGGTTTTCATCAGCCAATTACTTGACCTGTTTGGGACCATAATGTTCCCATTAACCTACAGAAGTATTGCCTTCCTGCCCTGGTGAATACTTTTGCATCTCTAGCCTTTGAAAGCTCAGAGTGCTTTTCAGAGTATGGAAACCAAAATTTCCTTTTTGTCTCAGTAGTGCTTTCAGATGTGACTGTCCTTTCAGGTCCAAGAGTGTTATTTTGGAGGTGAGACCTCCTTTCCCTCTGATACTGCAATTTATCCTGCTCCTCCTAAGCACAACTATGTAATGAATGCATAGTCAGGCCCACATGGTTGTTCCCTGTGATACTATCTTGCTGCAAGATAAATGATATTTCACAGTCATTCAGGCTTGGCAAGCTGATGCCGCATGCTGCAGCTGTTGTTCCCAACAGGAAGGGAGGGTTTAGGCTGCACTTAAAGGAAAATAAATAAATAAACCAAAGGGAAGAGTCTCTTTTCAGGAAGCCATGCTTTACAACAACAGGACATCAGACTGTAAATCCCTGTCTTTGATGGATTTTCATGACAAAACATAATGCAAAATCTGTGATCTCAGCCTGTAAAAACAGTGACAAGATTGGAAGAGGCTGAGTGGAAAACCCTCAGTAATATTCTTCATTGCCCACCCTGCACAGCTTCCAAGCCTCAGAGAAGGTTTTTGGATCCATCACTCGGACATTTGAGGAGAGGATGTAGCAGTGGTTGAAGCAGCTCTTGCCTGTTTGAGAGTTCACAGTGGGGCTCATGACCATACTGATGGTCACATTTGGATGAGCCAGTGGTGTCCCACTAGGCTGTGTGCCTGGTCACCTGGCCAGCTGGCCTGAGAGGTGGTGTTGGCTTTCTCACCTCCTTTGCTGGCTACACACTTCAGGCTGTCTTAAAGATGCCAAGCGGCTGAGCTATCTGTGGTTGGGTAGGATGCCAAACTTTGAAGACTTCATGCAGGTCAAACAGAGATGTGCACTATGGTGCAGCAGAACCTAGGCTAAATCTTGAAGGAGAGATTCTTTATGGGAAATCATTTGGCTCTTGACATCCCATGAAAAACTACTTTCTACTAATTATCTTCCTCTCCATCTCTAGAGGAGATGTCTGGTAGGGTCTCCCTATGCCTTCAGTCCTCTTGTTTCCTTTTTGTTTCTCTTTTATTTTGTACTGAGAGGGTGAGGAATACTGGCCACAGAATATTCATCCTCTGTGTGGACCATCTCAGGTCTGGTGTAATGTTATTGAGAATGTGAAAGGGATCAATGTAGATTTATTATCCAGGATGGACTATGATGCTAGTATAACTCATGTTTTATGTGGTGCCTATGTGGTCAGTGACTTTAAGTGTAACTAGATTGTGAAATCCTTGGAACACAGAGCAGGAATTTTCTGTCTGCAGTCATAACAGCAACTGTTATTGAATAATTTCTTGACCCTTGCATAAGGCCAAATGAGAAGGATTTACCTTGGAGATAAGAACTCTGCTCATCTTCCTACTTTGTGTCTGAGGCATATGTCTTTATTTTTACCATTCTTCTGACTTCCACTTGAACCTGTGGAATCTGTGCCTCTCCCTGGAATGCAACATCCCTCCTGCTTTGTGTTATCACACAGCTATTTGCAGTTACAGGATGTAGTATGACTGTGTTTAAGGCCCCTACTTAATCTCTTAGTTTATTTGGGCTAAATTCTCTTCCATTTGTGTCTGTAAAAGGGAGGGGAATCTACAGTGTCACTGCAGTGCAAATCCTTCTCAAAGCACACTGTCTCTCTGTAAAATGGAAATATAAAGAGAATTTACCTTTCTCTATAGCCTGGAGCTTGGCTTTCCACGAACTGCAGTCCATTTAATGACATCGTGGAGGGAAGATGTGTCAGGCCAAGAGCTCAGAGGACAGTGCATTGCAGAGTCTCTGTGACTATCTGTAATGTCATGTCCAAAGATCAGACAGAATGCCTTATAGCATTGATTCCCACCTCTTCTCCAATCTAATGTCCCACACGACTGAAAAGCACATCTGCTCGTACTCTAGAGCAGTCAACAGGATGTTGACATGCTGTTTGATAGTGCATATTTGGAACAGTGGTAACATAATCTGGGTAGACGTGGAGGGGGTGAATCATACTATCAGCTCTTGCTGAGTTCAAGAAATCTGAGACCAGGCTTTGGTACAGGGATTTCTCATAACAAAAGAATTGAATGACAAATAAAATAAAGTGAATCATGCTGAAATTTAAAACAAAAGGGAAGACTTGCTCACACAAAGCAGAACTAAACACTGCAAGTCATAATTCCTGGAGGATGTGGTGTAGTCAGATCTTCAGGGAGGGCTGAAAACCATTATTCTTGTTCACATAGAGGACACTGTATTAATGTAGCATAATTTCAATAAGTTGTCTTTTTCTAGGTTGCTGGATAACTCCAAAATGGAACCTGCTGTGTTTTGTTACGCAAGTGTTAAATTATGCTTTCACTGCTAGTTAGTGCAGGCAAAAATCCTCTCAAAGGTGATTAGTCCATCACCTGAACTGTCTGTTTGTAACATGAAATATGGGCTTGACTCAACCTGAGCTCTCTGGAGGGCAGGATCCTAAGTTCTTTTGTACTTTACCAAGGGCTTCAGCCTCTTTTGGTAGAAAAGACTGGATACATCAGGCACAGATGGGATACGTCCAAAGCTGAGATCTTTCTAACCACAGTGTGAATGCTTTGACCAAAGTAGTAACTGGGTTGCATCCAACAAAGGTGTTGGATAAGTGCGTGTGCTTCAAATCCATTCCTGAGTCTGCTTCCCACCTTGCAGCAACACTTAGACAAACAGACTTAGCCAGATTGGTAGATGATATTTCCTGAAATATAATAACACTGAGGTATTTGCTCTTATTTTTAGCTTGCATGTACTATTCTTTCCAGAGAAATAGGCATCAGTTTAAGATTACTTTCTTCTGTAAGTGCAAGAGCAAAAAGCTCATGCTTGAGCTCATGTTTCTCTTCTTTTCTGTACCTCTGTCCACAACTGGCAGGACTGCAGAATAAATTTACTTATTTACAAAGGTACTTACAAAATTAATGCTGTTCTGGTAATTTTTATAAGCACACTTTGTAATAACTGTGCTATATATCTTCTTCATTGTATTGATGTGGTAACAGTCTTCACTTTTCCTTAGTCTTGGAACAATTATCAAATCAGAGATACTTCAGTGCAGAGTTTAGTGTTTCAGTCCACTGTCTGAGCACAAAGCTGACATATGGTAAAATCACAGTTACATTGAAAGAAGCTGGGCACCATGGGGACATTTGTGATAATCCCAAAACATTGATGCTTAGCACTGTTCCTACCACTGCTTTCAAAATAACTCCTCAAAATTATTGGTCCAAGGGAGGCTTGAACTTCCTTTTTCTTATGAGTCATGTGATTGGAGTTGTTTTTATTTTAAAACAACCTTAAACTCACATAGTTGTTTTTTTTTTCTGTTCTGCAACTTATCTAAGCTATCATGAAGATGTTTGTGTTTGTTTTACTGGTTTTGTACAGGGTGTAGGAGTGAGAGTTCCCCAAGTGCAGCTAAATGCACTGGACACACCTACCCTTGAGGTCTACTCCCCCATGATTCCAGCTGAAAATAGGATATGGTCTTCAAGCCAGTTAATCTGCTGTTCCTTTTATTTGTGCTAAGTAAGTTTTTATACAAAAATGGATATAGCTCTCTGCTGTGATGGGAGTAAAAAGTTAGAATGGTCTGTTTTAATAATAAACTGCATGCTGATCATTTTTTTTTTTTTACTGCAGTAAAGTCAATTCAGCTGTATCTGATTGGCACTACTTCAAGATTTTTGATGTTCAGCAGGAGAAGAATATACAGCTGCAAAAACCAAAACAAAGTAGAAAAATATTGAACTGCACATGCTGGAATGGCAAAATGCCCAACTGCAACAGCTTACCAGATATACTCACAGCGAACTGGGCACTGGGACACACAATGAATGCTTTTGCTGACTGAGTTGCACAATGAGTTTTATTTTCGTTTAATGCAGAGTCCAAGTGTTTCCCTCTGGGTATGGTGCCATAGACTTCCTTGAACCTTATTTAAATGATGTGTATGAATGTGGTTGAAGCTTTCAACTGTCAATTCTGCCCAACTCTTGCAGATCTACTTTTTATCATTCTGGTGTTCCTATTAGACATGGGAGGCATTAAACTGCAAGCAAAAGGTGAGATGCTGAGAGTGTATAGAAATTATTCCTTTCTTCAAGTGAGCTACAAGCAAACTCATATATATATATATATATATATATATATATATATATATATATATACACACTTCACTATGAAATATGCAATCCTTTATTTGGAAATAGTTTTCTTCCTTATTAAATCAAAGAGCTGCCCAGGAAGTTATAATTCAGTACAATAAATATAACTACAGGGAAAATATCTGAATAATCTAAACATATCTTTTCTGTATGAGGTAGGTAAATACAAATTTTGGCCTGTGAAGTCAGGCTGAAAGAATGTTACAGGCAGAGTTCAGGAATGAAATTAGTTTATATCAGGAAGTTTTTGGGAAAGAACTTAGTTCAGAAATCTCTAGGATCACTGGATCTTGTAATTTTTTTTCAAACACCGAAATAAGAGCTGGAGCAATTCTGTGTAGCCCAGTGCTACACTGCTGATTTGTTTCTGGGAGCTCAAACCTGTAAAAGGGAAGCACTGAAAAATGCCCTTATGGCTACCTATCTTTAAGAAAACACAAAATATCCTCTTAATTTTAGACACATGATTAGGTCTTGCTACAAGTTGAAGGCATGCCTAAAGATTTTCCTGATTACTGAAGGTTTCCTATAAATATTCATATGTGGACTCTTCCTCTACAACATCATCCAAATTAAATTTCAGAATTAGATTCTATGATGAGTCAGTCTATTGAAGAAACTTTTTAAAGATAAGGGGTTAGTGTCATTTTATGTAACTTCGGTATCTGAGATATTAGTCACATAATCTATCCTAGTCTTCTGCATACCCTCTGGAACCAAAGGAGTAGATAAAGGTTTGCAGAAGGTAATTCATTCTGTGGCTAAAATTAAGTGCAACAAACTACATCACATTCAATAATTTTCTCTCCCCTCCTACGGAAAAAAACCAACACCCTTCTTTGCTGAGATCCAGACATAAAAGATGTTGCAGCTTTTCTATGAATATTTAAGTTTGGCATTTCTATTCTGGCACTGTTTTATGCTTCTCACAGAGATCATCCTGCTTGTACTTAGCAAATACACACAGAATCCTGCCTTTACCATTTAAAAGTGCTGGTATGCTTTGGAATAGTGGGCAATCAAATCCTCATTTAAGTAAGTGTAACTGATTACATGCACTATGTAGCATGAATAAACACTTTGTGTTAATTAACACTCTATATCAATATTTCGTCATTTGGATTTTCACCTGCTATAATCTTCTGCTGTTTTTTTAACTTAAAAAAATAGTTATCAGATGTCCTCTGAAATGTTCTACTGTGATTAGTTGACCTGGCTGGGTGCCAGCTGCCCACTAAAGCTGCTCCATCACTGCCCTCCTCAGCTGGATGTGGGAGAGAAAATATAATGATAGTTTCATATGTTGGGACAAGGACAGGGAGGGGTCACTCATCAGTTATCATCATGGGAAAACCAGACCTGACTTATGGGAAAAAAAAATAAAATTATTGCCAATCAAACCAGAGTAGAATAACAAGAAATAATACCAAATCTTAAAACACCTTCCACCCACATCTCCTTTCTTCACAGAGCACAACTTTAATTCTGATTTTCACTCCCTCCTCCCCACCAGTGGCACAGGAGGATGAGGAGTGAGGGTAGTGATCAGTTCATCTCATGCTATCTCAGTGGTTCCTTCCAGCACCGTGTGGGACATGGGGAAAGTTTGTAGCAGCTGCTCACAGAAGCAACCCCTGTGACCTGCACATTACCAAGACCTTACCATGCAAACCCAATACACCTGCTTATAGTATCAATAAATTTAAATAAAGTAGTGTTATCACATATTATACATAGTGCCATAGAAGCTTTAACTGCTTGAAAAGTACAGTAATTAAAGCCAAATAAAGTTTGAATTATTTTATTTCTTTTACTGTTGGTTAATTTTTTTTTAACATTAATTCAAATCCCAACCTTTCTCTGAAAACCTCTGCAGGCTTGTAGTCACTATAGTCCTTGTTAATATTCACATCAGTCAGAATGGTTGTTCTCAGCATTAACGCAGTCAGAAATTTACTCAGCAACATTATACTAGGACTGTATTGGTAGATACTTTGAATACAATTTGAGATATGGTTTTTGACAGTGAGGTGGAGATATACAAGTTCTAATAGAACTTTTCTTTTCAAATGAAGCAGTTAACTTCTACTAAAGAAGTGT